>NC_083583.1:72361849-72566849 GCF_027579695.1 Neoarius graeffei
CATGAAGTCTGTTCCTGATTGTTTGGGTAGAGACATTCACACCAGTGGCCCTCTGGAGGTCATTCTGTAGGGCTCGAGCAGTGCTCAGCCTGTTCCGCCTTGCACAAAGGAGCAGGTATCGGTCTTGCTGATGGCTTGAGGACCTTCTACGGCCCTGTCCAGCTCTCCGAGAATAACCACCAGTCTCCTGAAATCTCCTCCATGTTCTGGAGATTGTGCTGGGAGACACATTAAACCTTCTTGCTGCAGCACGTGTGGATGTGCCATCCTGGAGATGTTGGACAACCTGTGCAACTTCTGTAGGGTTAAGGAATCGCCTCATACTGCCAGTAGAGATAATTACTCAAGCCAAAACCAGCACGAGTGAAAAATCAGCCAAAAAAGATCAAGAGGGAGAAACTTGAAATGACCTCCACATGTAAAACCAGTCCTGTTTTGAGGGTTTTCTGATTGTTGCCACTGTGGTGCACCTGTTGTTAATTCCATGAACACCAATACAGCTGAAAGTGATTAACGATGCCCTCAGCTGCTTAACCAACCAGAAAATTATCAGACAGGTTTAACTGATTTCATGCCAGGCCCAATAAAAAAAAAGTGTTCCTTTAATTTTTGTGAGCAGTGTATATATATATATATATATATATATATATATAATTCTATAAAACTCAATATGAACCATGCACTGTAAATATTGTGCATACCTGTGCAGATGTTATCCTGTCCACGGCACTAATCGGCAAGTTCAACTCCAAGCACAGGTCAACCATCACCGCTTCAGCACGTGTCACGTTCAGTGTCTTTTCATCCACAGATTTCGTAAAAAACTGCTGGATGCCCCCAGATTTACTTTCCGCCTGACTCGCCATTTCAGCATACTCCATGTTTTTTTGAGTTGACATGCCGCCTGCAGTCATCGCGACCACCATGAGTGATGTTAATGTCAGTTCTACACAGTTTGCAGTGCGCGTATCCATTGCCCTTTTGACTGGGTGTAATGCATGGCCATTCTACCGTATATTGTGGGAGGAACACCTGAGACCTGTGTTTCATTTGTCCCGATACTGAGCGTTTCATTTCCACTATTGAGAAGCAGCACCATGCGTGTGTGATGTCACACACAGCATGTGCGGTATCTGCGCATGTCACACACAGCATGTGTGGTTGTCGTAAAAATAAATAGCTGTAAATCGCGCATGGATTGAAAAAGTCGCTTGGACATTTAAAAACAACTCACTGGAATTTAAGACTTTATAATAATTCCGTACAGAATAACACCGTTTGCCGTAACATCGTATTTACGTAACTTTTCCGTACAAAATACGGCCAATCCGTACTAGTAGGCATCTCTGAGGATAAGAGGCTCCAGATAATGGATGGATTTTCCAAATGGTCATTAGGAACAGCAACACCCCCCCCCCCAAAAAAAAATTCCTGCTAGTGCACAGTATAAAAATTGTTAAAAGGAGATAGGCAGAACCTTTATTTTTAAATAAATGAGTGACTCTTGTATGCTGCATAAATGGGAATTTAAAAAAAAAAAAAAAAAAGTGTTAAAAATCAACCACAAAGCTGGTATACGAGCTGCCCCGCTGAGCCAGCCAGCCCTGAGTGCGTGACGTCACAGCAGGAACCGGTTTTAAGGCCGAGGCCTATGACTGCTACAGATTAAAGTCATATAAATAATTTATGGTGAAAGAAATACCGTTACCGACTTGCTCGACTAAGACTGATCTGACTTCATTGACTATGGGTTGACACTCAAAACAGGATAGGTGTTCTAACTTATGCAGCATACGTGTACATGCATGCATTTTCACTGATAAAATGTAAAAGGCTAATTAAATAAAATCAGATGAACTAAGACAAATCACATTCTGAAGCAAATTAAATAACCTTATACCGGTAACTTAAACACAAGTTACATATATTAATCTAAATGCAGGTAAACAACATGTTTTTGTATCCAAATGAGAGTCGGAGCTTACCAGTCTGTGTTCTCACTTCTTGAAGGCCGATCTTGTGGCCAATTGTTTTTGAAACAATCTGACTTTCAGTTGTTTGTTCAGTTCTCCATTCATTCACTTCTTACACAAAAGGGAGAGATGGCAGCGATATCCAGTGAAGAAATCAGACGCTGCTCCACTCATTCTCCATTTTCTCCATATGAGTACTCTGCCATTACTGCTCGGCTCATGCAATTACTAAAACACGGGACGGAACGTCATCAATTTTAGCAACAACCGCGGGGAGGTCACTGCCTGAGTGATATGTCTCGTCCCGTTCTGTCCCGGGTTTTACCAGCAACCCTCGGCTCACACTCCTGGAGAACTGGTGCAACTGAACTTTCATCTTCTTGTACTTTTATTTAAATTGTTGGTACTGCACCCCCTTTCAATACAGGCTTATAGCTAACACTCAGATCAGAGGTCTCGTACGAGTCTTCAGTAAAATGTGTAGAGCAGAGGAGAGACCACTTCGTAGCCGCCCAACGTGCCCGTGAACTACTCGCAAAACGCATCCAAATCTTTGCAGTTTGAACATTCTTGGGCCATGAATGCAATGTAAATCCACCTTCTGTCGTGTTGCTGGCACATCTACGTGGCATGATGATAAATTTGCTCAAAATGGAGGATCAGAGTTGCAGTCAGCTCTGTTTTAGTATAGTGGAAATGGCAATGAGACCGATAGACTTCCTGCTGTGACATTACGGTTGTCAAAGTCATTCACTCAGACTGCTACCTATATGGATCACGTTAATTGTAAAAATTACTACATTAGATTTATTGTTAACGCTTTAAACTATTCCTGTGCCATTCTTGAGGTCTCAAGGCATTTATAAACAAAAGTGAAGCCATGGCTCTGCGTATATGCTTTAAACTGTACACTATCTGCTTTTCCTCAAGTAGTATTTTTACTCTCAAATTAAAACACCCAACACCAGCTCCTTAAAATAGTGACAATTACATGCTTAGACAGCTCTCGAGCTTTGGCAGTGATCTCTCCAGGTGAAAGATCTGGCCATGCGTGCCTTGTCTGCGAGCAATTGTCTAGTATGCACGAATCAATTGTTGTACAACAGCAAACAACTGAGCATGTATTAGCAAATCAAAGTTTTGTAATGTGCACTCTGCATAACAGAGGCCCAGTGGGACATGAATCACATAGTAGACAGGACAGTTAATGATGGGGTTCTCTGGCTCTCTCCTTTTAGGCCACATCCACACGACAACGGCAACGTGATGTTATTTAAAAAAAATATCGCCTCCAAATGGGCAACGATCAGTAGAAATCAGGTCCATATGGCAACGCAACACTTGCTGAAAACGATGCAATACACATGCCACACCTCTAGGGGCGCTGTAAGACGGTCCCTTCGGACACACCAGAACAACCCATACGAAAAAGAACAGTAAAGAACTTATAAGAGTTTACCACTGTCTTAGTAGTAAATCCTTATAAATAAATATATATATGCCATGTATGATTTACTCCTGAAAGTGGCCCATTTTGCATTTTCCTCATACAAATTTTTTATGAAAATCTAGTATGTATGAAGTGAACATTGTGCATGGTTTTTACAGATAATGTGTATGATGAATTACACCGTCTTTGTATGCTTCATGTAATGTTTGTAGTTTTAAATTATATTTTACAGTTTAAAATGTACATGCCTTTTATATGTAAATCCAACACAAACATATGTGGATTTACATATAAAAGGCATATACATTTTAAACTGTAAAATATAATTTAAAACTACAAACATTACATGAAGCATACAAAGACGGTGTAATTCATCATACACATTATCTGTAAAAACCATGCACAATGTTCACTTCATGCATACTAGATTTTCATAAAAAATTTGTATGAGGAAAATGCAAAATGGGCCACTTTCAGGAGTAAATCATACATGGCATATATATTTATTTATAAATCCTTATAAGGATTTATCCTTATATTTATAAGGATTTACTACTAAGACAGTGGTAAACTCTTATAAGTTCTTCACTGTTCTTTTTCGTATGGGAATAGAAGTAAGGACGCATGCGCATAAACTATTATGCGCGAGACTTCATATTAGCCACAAAGTCAGGAAAATCTGTTTGTAAAATTACATTATAATGACCAAATACAATGAAAAGTATTTTTCCAGTCTCACCTGTGAAAGGTAATCCCATGTGATCTCCTTT
Organism: Neoarius graeffei; assembly: GCF_027579695.1. Taxonomy (NCBI): domain Eukaryota; kingdom Metazoa; phylum Chordata; class Actinopteri; order Siluriformes; family Ariidae; genus Neoarius; species Neoarius graeffei. The sequence continues at coordinate 72,366,043 of NC_083583.1, forward strand.
GGACGGTAAACCTGTTGGTACAGTTAAACGCAGCTAATCTTTATTCTCCGCTTTGACCTTTCCAATATGGCGGCGAGGATGACGTACGCGGAAGGCGGCGTCTTTAATTGTCCGGAATAAATTGAATACTACACGTTGATGGATTAATTTGCTGTTTCTCACCTGTGAAAGGTAATCCCATGTGATCTCCTTTGGACGGTAAACCTGTTGGTACAGTTAAACGCAGCTAATTTTTATTCTCCGCTTTGACCTTTCCAAAATGGCGACGAGGATGACGTACGCGGAAGGCGGCGTCTTTAATTGTCCGGAATAAATTGAATGATACACGTTGATGGATTAATTTGCTTTTCTACGCCCTTTTTTGAGGAATGTATTGTAGGACTTAAACCATCATCTGAAGAGGTGAGATCGCTCCTTTTTCCCCCTTATTTTTGCTGGCGGGATTGACTCTGCCCTAAGGGCTATTCTCTCTCTCTCACTTTGCACCAGGCATTACACAATAAATATTCACAGTGAAAATATTTTGTAAGCGCGTTTCATGAACCAAGTTATAGGATTTCTTGACAACTCGCATCGCATCGCAATGAGATCATTGGCACTACTGGTGTTAAGAATCAGACCATTTTATAAATGAATATTTTGCTGTAGAGCTGCAGTGTTTGTACAATTGCATGTTTTTGCTTCACTATTACTGTCACTATTCTGCTTCTTGCATTACTACTGTGAACTAACACTGAACATAATAATAATAATAATAATAATATCCAAGCTCGTGTTTCACTCTCACTAGTGCTCTGTAAGGCTTTTTCCTGGTGATATTCGTTACACTTCTACCCAGCGTGAAGCACTCACAGTCATGTGGTTGTGACGTCATCGTAAACAAATCCGTTTTACTCATCCAGACGACTTCACAACGGCAACGTTGCCAGATCTTTCCACTCTGGAACCCGTTCTCAAAAAGATTGCGTTTTGGGCACCCAAAACGCCGGTGCCGTGTGGACGCCAGGCCTAAACGATAAGCAATTGTATCGGAGTCACCCGAATCCGTTGCCGTGTGGACAGGGCCTTAGTTATGCTGTCATAGTTAGTTGCCGGAGTCCCTGCTTGTACTCGGTGCAATATGTATACTGTTCCTACTTATTCAGGTGACATTGGGCATACCTAACCACCTGTGTTTTCTTTCTCCCCCCCCCCCCCACCCCAAATCTGTCCCTCTGAGTTACATGGAGTCAACAGGAAATCTTTTGGTGGAGACGGTGGGGACCTCGACTGGCTATCGTAGCCTGCAGGGAATCGGCCGTCAGACATTCTGTCGCATGTCCCAGACCCGGTGAAATGTAACTGAATTGTCTTGGCCAGGCCTAAGGGTCCCATCTGCATCTCATCATTGCTGAGGAGTGTGCTCCCATCACCCAATCAAGCATCCAGCCAGAGCAGGTCATGATATATTTTTTACCATATTAACATGCCATTGTGTGTTATGCCTGATGTAAAGACTCTCGTCTCTGCGAGCCTACCACACAGATTTAATACTTGTCATTTTTAGGGCATACCTAACAACGTGTTTTCTTTCTCTCCCCCCCCCCCCCATCTGTCCCTCTGAGTTACATGTTGATCCTGGGATTGAGATGCTGGCCTCTTCTGCCCCTCGGACCTGCTTGATCCATCCTGGTGCCCTGTGTCTGGTCGGAGTTTTATCGCCCCACTCCTGTGAAGGACGGCCCCATGAGGACAGTTGAGGGTTATACCTGTTAAAACTGTTAATATTATAGTCAGGCTGTCTGTTGTTGCCCAAATGAGGATGGGTTCCCTTTTGAGTCTGGTTCCTCTCGAGGTTTCTTCATGTCGTCTGAGGGAGTTTTTCCTTGCCACCGTCGCCACAGGCTTGCTCATTGGGGATAGATTAGGGATAAAATTAGCTCATCTTTTAAGTCGTTCAAATTCTGTAAAGCTGCTTTGCGACAATGTTTATTGTTAAAAGCGCTGTACAAATAAACTTGATGGGGTTGGCAGAGATTCAGTTTTCACACCAAATTGAGCTAGTTCAAAAATACTCTATGACCAAGACACTGTTTTACAACAAATAATTAGAAGTAAATCTCTCTCCCTCTTTCTCTGTTGAGTTAGATGTCAATCCTGAGAGACCAGTGATACTGACCTTGTCTACTCCTCAGACCTGCCTGATCCTTCCTGATGCCCTACGGTATATCTGGCTGAGCTTGTCATCATATTGCTCCTGCAGAGGACAGCCCCATATGGACAGTCAAAAGACACACTTAAAAAATGGCTCTGGACACTTAGTTTTTCTATGACGGCTGAGGACTACAATTGCCATGATAACTTTAGGACTGCAGTTGTCATGAAGTTTTGCACTCAAATCTCCATCAATGAGCAGTTGATTACTTCAATAAAATAGACCATGTTAAAATCAGAATTAATTTCTGGGATGCACAGTTGTACATTGTGATTATAGGATACAATTATAGAATCAAGTTCTTTATAATCATGCTATCACCCAAATGAGGATGGGATCCCTTTTGAGTCTGGTTCCTCTCAAGGTTCCTTCATATTGTCTGAGGGAGTTTTTCCTTGCCACCATCACCACAGGCTTGATCATCAGGGATAGAGTAGGGATAAAATTAGTTCATAAAAGTCGAGTGGCACGGTGGAGTAGTGGTTAGCACTGTTGCCTCACAGCAACAAGGTTCTGGGTTCAAGCCCAGTGGCTGATGGGGGCCTTTCTGTGTGGAGTTTGCATGTTTTCCCTGTGCATGTGTGGGTTTCCTCTGGGTGCTCCAGTTCCCCCCCCCCACAGTTCAAAGACATGCAGGTTAGGTTAATTGCTGGCTCTAAATTGACTGTAGGTGTGAATGTGAATTGTGTGTCTATGTGTCAGCACTGCGATGATCTGGCAACTTGTCTAGGGTGTACCATGCCTCTTGCCCATAGTCAGCTGGGATAGGCTCCAGCTTGCCTGCAACCCTGCACAGGATAAGCAGTTATGGATAATGGATGGATGTTTAAAAAGTTTGTTTTTTCTTTCAAGCTGCTTTACAACAATGTTTTTAAAAGCGCTGTACAAATAAACGGACGACTTAAATTCATGCAAGCATCAAAAAGTGTGTCCGACATCCGTTTCTTACACAAGTGTGTGCTTTTTTTTTTTAAACACACCCCCTTTTTTGGACATTACTACAGGAACTACCATTTACTTACTGACCGACTGTCTAAATTACTGATTTTCCACTCTTACTTCTTGCTTCTCTGAAGGCAAGTATACAGTGGTGCTTGGAAGTTTATGAACCCTTTAGAATTTTCTATATTTCTGCATAAATACGACCCAAAACATCATCAGATTTTCACACAAGTCATAAAAGTAGATAAAGAGAATCCAGTTAAACAAATGAGACAAAAATGAGATACTTGGTCATTTATTGAGGAAAATGATCCAATATTACATATCTGTGGGTGGCAAAAGTATGTGAACCTTTGCTTTCAGTGTCTGGCATGACCCCCTTGTGCAGCAATAACTGCAACTAAACATTTCCAGTAACTGTTGATCAGTCCTGCACACCAGCTTGGAGGAATTTTAGCCCGTTCCTCCGTACAGAACAGCTTCAACTCTGGGATGTTGATGGGTTTCCTCACATGAACTGCTCACTTCAGGTCCTTCCACAACATTTCCATTGGATTAAGGTCAGGACTTTGACTTGGCCATTCCAAAACATTAACTTTATTCTTCTTTAACCATTTTTTGGTAGAAAGACTTGTGCTTGGGGTCATTGTCTTGCTGTATGACCCACCTTCTCTTGAGATTCAGTTCATGGACAGATGTCCTGACATTTTCTTTTAGAATTCGCTGGTATAATTCACAATTCATTGTTCCATCAATGATGGCAAGCCGTCCTCACCCAGATGCAGCAAAACAGGCCCAAACCATGATACTACCACCACGTTTCACAGATGGGATAAGGTTCTTGTGCTGGAATGCAGTGTTTTCCTTTCTCCAAACATAACGCTTCTCATTTAAACCAAAAAGTTCTATTTTGGTCTCATCCGTCCACAAAACATTTTTCCAATAGCCTTCTGGCTTGTCCACGAGATCTTTAGCAAACTGCAGATGAGCAGCAATGTTCTTTTTGGAGAGCACTGGCTCTCTCCTTGCAACCCTGCCATGCACACCATTGTTGTTCAGTGTTCTGATGGTGGACTCATGAAGATTAACATTAGCCAAATGTGAGAGAGGCCTTCAGTTGCTTAGAAGTTACCCTGGGGTCCTTTGTGACCTTGCCGACTATTACACACCTTGCTCTTGGAGTGATCCTTGTTGGTCGACCACTCCTGGGGAGGGTAACAGTGGTCTTGAATTTCCTCCATTTGTACGTAATCTGTCTTACTGTCGATTGGTGGAGTCCAAACTCTTTAGAGATGGTTTTGTAACCTTTTCCAGCTTGATGAGCATCAACAACACTTTCTGAGGTCCTCAGAAGTCTTTGTTTGTGCCATGACACACTTCCACAAACGTGTTGTGAAGATCAGGCTTTGATAGAGCCCTGTTCTTTAAATAAAACAGGGTGCCCACTCACACCTGATTGTCATCCCATTGATTGAAAACACCTGACTAATTTCACCTTCAAATTAACTAATTCTAGAGGCTCACATACTTTTGCCACTCACAGATATGTAATATTGGATCATTTTCCTCAATAAATAAATGACCAAGTATCATCTCTCATTATCTCTAGCTGCTTTATCCTGTTCTACAGGGTCGCAGGCAAGCTGGAGCCTATCCCAGCTGACTACGGGCGAAAGGCGGGGTACACCCTGGACAAGTCGCCAGGTCATCACAGGGCCGACACAGACAACCATTCACACCTACGGTCAATTTAGAGTCACCAGTTAACCTAACCTGCATGTCTTTGGACTGTGGGGGAAACCGGAGCACCCGGAGGAAACCCACACGGACACGGGGAGAACATGCAAACTCCACACAGAAAGGCCCTCGCCGGCCACGGGGCTCGAACCCGGACCTTCTTGCTGTGAGGCGACAGCACTAGCCACTACACCACCGTGCCGCCCTACCAAGTATCATATTTTGTCTAATTTTTTAACTGGGTTCTCTTTGTCTACTTTTAAGACTTGTGTGAAAATCTGATGTTTTAGGTCATAGTTATGCAGAAATATAGAAAATTCTAAAGGGTTCACAAACTTTCAAGCACCACAGTATAAGCTATTTTGCACTTCAAGCATATACGCAGAGCCACGGCCTCACTCTCGTTTATAAATGCCTTGAGACCTCAAGAATGGCACAAGAATAGTTTTAAGCGTTAACAAATCTAATGTAGTAATTTTTACAATTAAAAAGTGATCCATATAGGTAGCGGTCTGAGTGAATGACCTTGACGTCATAACAGGAAGTCTATCGGTCTCAGCCATTTCCACTATACTAAAAACACAGCTCACTGCAACTCTGATCCTCCAATTTGAGCCAGTTTATCACCATGCCACGTAGATGTGTTTTTGGCTAGTGCAGCAACACGTCAGAAGGTGGATTTATGTTGCATTCATGGCCCAAGAATGTTCAAACTGCAAAGATTTGGACACATTTTGTGAGTAGTTTACAGGCAACTTGGACACCTACGAAGTGGTCTCTCTTCTGCACATTTTACTTAAGACTCATACAAAACCTCCGATCTGTTGAGCGTTGGCTATAAGCCCATATTGAAAGAGGGTGCAATACCAGCAATTAAAGAAAACTACAAGTATTTATTTTATTTATTTAAAGGAAAGTAAGTTCAGTTGCACCAGTCCGCCTGGAGTGAGCCGAGGGTGGTTGTTAAAATCTGAGAGGGAACAGGATGGGACAGATCGCTCGGGCAGTGACCTCCCTGCCGTTGTTGCTAAAACCGGTGTCATCCCTTTCCGTCCCGGGTTTTAGTAATTGCCTGAGCCCAGCAGTAATGGCGGACTACAGAGTATGAAGCAAAGTGAATGAGTGGAGCAGCCATCTTATTTTTAAACTGGATATTGCTGCCATCTCTCAATTACGTGGAAGAATCAAATGAACGGAGAACTGAACAAACAACTGAAAGTCAGATTGTTTCAAAAACAATTGGCCTTCAAGAAGCAAGAACACAGATGGGTAAGCTCCAACTCTCATATGGATCTAAAAAATAAATAAATAAAAATCCCACACAAACGTTTACCTGCATTTAGATTAATACATGTAACTTGTATTGTGTGTTTAAAGGTCTGAGGACACGTTTTTGACATGTTTGGCGATGTTTTATAACATAAAAAGTAATTCCCAATGATCCATATATTAATTCACGAAGGCGCCTATTTTACAAGTTATGATAAAAAAACGCGGCTATTTGGGCAAATTTAACGGGGCTGCAGCACCCAGGAGACGAATGAGGAGGGGCTATATGACATCAGTGAAAGAATCTTCCTCCTCACTTACCAGTTTGTTGTTGATGCGGCAGGTGTTCAGTTTATCATTATTAGTATTTTTTATATATATATATATATATATATATATATATATATATATATATATATATATATATATATAAATAAAGAGTTATGCCTTCGCGTTGTGTTGCCGGCTTTTGCTCCAAAACCCACAAGGATGGGGTAAGTTTATTCAAGTTTCCCAGAGATCCCGAGCTGCATGCGAAGTGGGTGAAGCAAGTCAGGCGCACTCGTGACAAAGTGGGAGCCCTCACCAACATCCGTCCTGTGCTCTGAACACTTCGATTTGGATTGTTTTGACACCCTTCCCAGCTTAAAAGAATCTCTTGGGTGTGCAGTTCAGCACAAACGTGTGCTGCTACCATCAGCAGTGCCTACAGTATTCCGGAGGGGGTCTACTAGTAGCTATGCCGGATCCAGCAGTGGCCTGGGACAAGGCAACTCCTCCAAAGACAGTCCTCCTGTCAGAACACGTGTTGAGAAACGACATAAGATAAAAGGTACGTAGAGCTATAGAGTGCTCCAACATGATGTTAAAAATAGTAACACTGCGGTCTGCGCGGCCATCTTGGAAGTCACTCCAGAGCGCTCATAGAGTACACATCATAGAGTACACATTCATGATAATCATTAATGTAATCATAAAGTCAGCATGATAGTCATGTATTTGCTTGTGAAAGCTTGCGGCTTTCATGTAACTGCCGCCTAGCAACGAGAGGCAAAGGGTAAAGAGGGTAGGCTATCATAGATTCTATTCGGAAGAGATCAACACATGATTGCTTAAAAATTAGGTATTTTAACAATTTGCATCCGTTTTGTGATTATCGTGACACTTGTGTGTTATATAGAACTGTATGTCTTATCAGCACATCGAGGATATTCCATCGGAGGCTTTAGCAAGTACTCGTAGCAACACTACACTTTACCCTTTGCCATGCGTTGTTAGGGAACGGTAGCAAGTACCCCGATGACCGACTTCAAGAATATGTCGAAAAAATTTAGAAATTATACTTTCCAAATGTCATTTGAGCTTAGTGTATTGCATTTCCATTTATATTGTAGGTTCTTGCTGATGTTTTTGCGGAGTATGACACAGCTGCTGAATCAGAAGCTGCAGAGTTTGTATGTACTAGTTGTGAACATTCACATTATCATCACTCATTTATTTAAAATCAGATAAAATCATGCCATCATGATCACTGCTTAAAAGTACCAATATTTGGTTGTTCTTTTGTTCAGAGGAAGAGCTAGCACTAGAGAGTTCACCGGCGTTTTCATGCGCCATTTCCATTGAGTACAACAGCCAGTGAACCGCAGCGTGTTCTTCCACTGACGTCACAGCATGGCCGCGAGCCACAGACCCAGTTTTCTTGCGCTGTGCAATTAAAAGTTGGATATTCGCGTAACAGCTTCTTTTCACGTAATTATAACAGAAATCTAACATGTTTGCCATGTTGTATAGTTTAAGAAATTGCATAGAGTCATGTTCGTGTCATCAGACCTTTAAGTTACCGGTATAAGATTATTTAATTTGCTTCAGAATGAGATTGTCCCAGTTCATCTGATTATTTAATTAGCCTTTTATGTTTTATCAGTGAAAATGCATGCATATACATGTATGTTGCATAAGTTATAGCACCTGTTTTAATGAGAGTTAACCCACAATCAATGAAGTCAATTTGGTTTTAGTTGAGCAAGTTGGTAACAGCATTTCTTATTTTCACCATAAATTATTTATATGACTTTGGTCTATACCTGTCAAAGGCCTCGGCCTTAAAACCAGTTCCTGCTGTGACGTCATGCACTCAGGGCTGGCTGGCTCAGTGGGGCAGCTCCAATGGTAACTTTGTGGTCGATACGGTTACTGTTAGCCTACTGAATAATGAGGAAACTTCACATGGTCCGGTCATCGACCATTTTTTAATGTGGGGTCAGGAAGCCTTCCTGGAACTGAATGTCTCAAAGACTAAGGACGTGTATAGACTTTAGGCGAAATGTCACCAACACTGAAAAGACTAGTATAAATGGTCAGGAAATAGAGGTTGTTAAAAAGAGTACAAATATTTAGGATCTATTATTGACAAGCTGTGTTTTGAGCCAAATACCAGTGTGCTTTGTAAGAAAGGCCAGCAGCACCTGTACTGGCTTAGAAAGCTAGCTAAGTTTAATGTGGACAAGACCCTGATGACCCTTTTCTATAGGTCCTTTGTTGAGTCAGTGGTCACCTTCTTAATCTGTTGGTATGGGTCTATCACTGTAAAACAAAAAAAATTATCTTTCTAAGATAATGTGAGTAGCCATATTCTAGGTTCTAAGCAGAAAGGCCTAGAGCAGGGGTCACCAAACTCTTTTCTCTGGGGGCCACATTGTCGTTCCTGACTGTGATGGGGGGCCGGGGTCGGGTCAGCTATACAACATAGAATTGTATGACCCAGACAAATATGACCACCAGCAGGCCTCATTGTGTAGTAGAGATTACTAGCCTGGCACAGCCATCCCCACTACTATATCCCCGCTACTATATCAACACTTGATTCCTGGCACATATTTGTTTATCTTTACTAGTGGTTTGCAAAAGTAGTAATCGAGTCTTCACACTGTTTTAATTTGAAATACCGCAGATATTCCATTTATTTATTTTCTAATAAAAATAACATCAAAGCTGTCAAGGTAAGAAACATCTGCCTAGTTGAGGTGATTGACCCTGGCAAAGGTGAGTGGAAAATTATAAATTGTAGGTAGGCCTGTTAATAATAGTGTGCAGCACTTAATAAAAGGTCAAATAAATAGGCCTATAAAATAAATACATTTAAAAAAAAAAAAAGTGAAATTATAATATGAGCAATAGATCACAGCAGTTGTGCTGTGTCCTGCACGTCATTGCTCTCATCCATGGCCAAAGCAAAAAACTCGAATTCTGACGCTTTCTCATTCAGCTGGTCATACACGGTGTCCCCCAAATCTTCGGTTCGCCTGGTCATAGTAGGTGCGGAGAGACTCACCGCGTTGAGCGCATCCTTCTTGTCGGGACACACCTCCTAGGCCACAACAAGCATGCATACTTTAACAAAGTCCCCATCAGTAAACGGCTTTCCATGGGTAGCTAGTAGGTGAGCTACCTTATAGCTAGCTCGGACAGCAGCCTGGTTGATCTGGGTTTGGTGAAGGAATACATTCTGTTGTGCAGCCAGTCCGCATTTCATCCTCCGAATCCTGTCTTCTCTTGTTTGCCCTCGCAAACTAGCATACTCTTTGTGGCGGGTTTAGTAGTGACGACGCAGATTATATTCTTTGAAAACCGACACACTTTCTTTACATACAAGACAAACTGCACGGTCCTTACACTGAACGAAAAAATAATTGGCTGTCCACTGTTCTTTAAAAACTCTGCACACTGTCAACTTTTTGCTTACCACTAGCCATTTTGCTGTCCTGAACACTGACAGTTCTCTGCGTGTGCGCTGCCTGTCACTGCTTGATCGCGAGCATATGACAAAAATTCGGAAAATATGAATAGTTCATTTTATAACTCATCTCATCATCTCTAGCCGCTTTATCCTGTTCTACAGGGTCGCAGGCAAGCTGGAGCCTATCCCAACTGACTACGGGCGAAAGGCGGGGTACACCCTGGACAAGTCACCAGGTCATCACAGGGTTGACACATGGACACAGACAACCATTCACACTCACACCTACGGTCAATTTAGAGTCACCAGTTAACCTAGCCTGCATGTCTTTGGACTGTGGGGGAAACCGGAGCACCCAGAGGAAACCCACGCGGACACGGGGAGAACATGCAAACTCCGCACAAAAAGGCCCTCGCCGGCCACGGGGCTCGAACCCGGACCTTTTTGCTGTGAGGCGACAGCGCTAACCACTACACCACCGTGCCGCCTCATTTTATAACTAATAAAAATTTTAATTGATAAAATCAACAAAATACAAGATGCAGACATGTTATTTGCCAAAAAGCAATTTAAAAAAATAGGCCATGACCACTTTTGGGGATTGCCTCATAGGGCCGGAGTCGGCCCGCGGGCCGTAGCTTGATGACCCCTGGCCTAGAGGACCTTTATCAGAAGCAAATGCTTAAAAGGGTTGAGTCTATTTTGTCAAATAATTCTCATCCCTTACAGGCCGAATTCCAGATGTTGCCATCTGGATCACGCTTCAAACTTCCACAATTCAAAACCAACAGATATAAAAACACCCTATAGCCACTTTACTCTTAAATTCCATGAAGAACTACAAATAACACATGCCCCCCTCCCCCCCCCCCACTCATACTTTTGGATTCTTTGGTTTTTATTATTATTATTTATTGATTGTTTAGTGTTTTTGGTGTATGTGTGAGAGCTGTATACTATCTACTGTACAACAAATTGCCCCATTGGGGACAATAAAGTGATTTTTGAACCTTTGATTTTAACTCTAATATATATAAAAATGTTTAACTCCTTGGTTGTCCATATTCTGAAATAAGTGTACAGATCTCTGATTAAATCTGATTTTCCACGTTTGTTGGGTGTACAAAACCAAAACAAAAATACACACAGAGAACATTCCAGCTCAAAACAAAACTTAAGTAACCGGTATGAGTACATGTACAGTTTAAGCAGATTGATCAGTATTTACACATCCCTGTCATAATCCCAAGGCAATGATCATTAGGACACTGAACCACCCACCATTACACTTTATTTTGCTCTATAGACTCAGGCTACATCCACACGACAACGGCAACAAGATGTTATTTAAAAATATATCGCGTCCAAATGGGCAACGATCAGTAAAATATCAGGTCCATATGGCAACGCAACGCTTGCTGAAAATGATGCAATACACATGCCACACCTCTAGGGGCGCTGTAAGACGGTCCCTTCGGAGACACCAGAACAATAGAAGTAGTAAGGACGCATGCGCATAAACTATTATGCGCGAGACTTCATATTAGCCACAAAGTCAGAAAAATCTGTTCGTAAAATTACATTATAATGACCAAATACAATGAAAAAGTATTTTTCCAGTCTCACCTGTGAAAGGTAATCCCATGTGATCTCGTTTGGACGGCAAACCTGTTGGTACAGTTAAACGCAGCTAATCTTTATTCTCCGCTTTGACCTATCCAATATGGCGGTGAGGATGACGTATGATTCTACGCGGAAGGCGGCATCTTTAATGGTCTGGAATAAATTGAATGCTACACGTTGATGGATTAATTTGCTACGCCCTTTTTGAGGAATGTATTGTAGGACTAAAACCAACATCTGAAGAGGTGAGATCGCTCCTTTTTTTCCCCTATTTTTGCTGGCGGGATTGACTCTGCCCTAAGGGCAGAGTCTCTCTCTCTCACTTTGCACCATTACACAATAAATATTCACAGTGAAAATATTTTGTAAGCGCGTTTCATGAACCAAGTTATAGGATTTGTTGACAACTCGCATTGCATCGCAATGAGAAGATCATTGGCACTACTGGTGTTAAGAATCAGACCATTTCATAAATGAATATTTTGCTGTAGAGCTGCAGTGTTTGTACAATTGCATGTTTTTGCTTCACTATTACTGTCACTATTCTGCTTCTTGCATTACTACTGTGAACTAACACTGAACATAATAACAATAATAATAATAATATCCAAGCTCGTGTTTCACTCTCACTAGTGCTCTGTAAGGCTTTTTCCTGGTGATATCCTGGTGATATTCATTACACTTCTACCCGGCGTGAAGCACTCAGTCATGTGGTTGTGACGTCATCGTAAACAAATCCGTTCTACTCATCCAGACGACTTCACAACGGCAACGTTGCCAGATCTTTCCACTCTGGAACCCGTTCTCAAAAAGATTGCGTTTTGGGCACCCAAAACGCCGGTGCCGTGTGGACGCCAGGCCTAAACGATAAACAATTGTATCGGAGTCACCTGAATCTGTTGCCGTGTGGACAGGGCCTCAGTCTGACCTTTTCTTACCTGTATCAAAGACCTCTAATATGCTATTTTGTAAAAAGGTTTAGAAAAAAATTAATAGAAAGACAATTACCTTTTGAATTGCTCTTCTCACCCTTGTCGCTCTCCACACGGCTTGCACAATAACAACCGATTTTCTAATTTTCAGGAATTCAGCTCGCTGTTTCCTGGCAATCAGAGTTTCCCTCCATCTTTGCTGAATTACACAGACACTGTGCTGGATTGCTTGAAACCTGAGGCAGGAAAAAAAATAAGACCAGAAAACGTTACACAAAGCACACACACAACATTCCAGCTCAAAACAAAACTTGCATTACCTTAACCGCTGATATCTTGTTTGGACACATCTATGGATGGTTGCAATGGCAGTTTGTTTTGAGACGTAGGCACGTCTAGCCTGGCATGCTCTAAACCAAGTTTGAATTTTTAGTGCAGCTCGTCTCTGCATGTTACTTTTTCTTGATAGGTAGGCACGGAATTTTGTCTGTGGTCAACATATACATTTTTGGTCAAACAAACACACAACTGTTTCATTTGTAATACAGTTAATATCTGAAAATGTCTTACTTGTATCAGAAGTGCAGACTTCTTAAGTTTGAGGAACTGTACCCGCTCCCTTTGGCAGAGTTGATAGGCTCTGTAATGCTTCTGAATAACACATGCAGACGACTTCTGTTGGTGAAACTTGCGCCGCTCAACCATTCCACGATAACATGCCTGTCCAAGGAAATTAAACGGATGTGCTGATTAATGCACACAAATTTAAGCCTAACTGAAATCACCACTGCATTAACATCTACAGAAAACAAAGTGGAAATAAGTAAATAAAGCAAAAGCAGTAAGCCAACCTGTATCTTGACTGCGCTTGTTATCACTTTTTGAAATCTTCTGTATGCAATAAATCCACGCACTCGCGCTTGAAGTGCACGGATACAATCCAGTGTCCTAAGATATTGCTGTCTCTGTTCCAGTTTTGCTCTGTATGCCCTGTAGAATGTCTGTACTGTAACCACAGCAGCCTGATGTCTTAGATAACTTCTCCTGGCTGTATGCATCCTGTAATTAGCTTGTAGCTTTACAGCACATGAGCGCAACTTTATATAGCGACTGTGGTATAGATGCATGAGCAACACAGACTGAATCTTAATAGCTGCTAGTCTTCGTTTTTCAAGTCGCCTTGTGAGCATTTGCCGTAATGCATGCTGCAATGTCAGTGTGGCTTTCTGAATTGTTTTGAACAACTTTTTCTCTTCCTGGACAAGTCTATATGACCTGTACCACTGCTGTATTAAGATGGCAGCTTTTTGCATCCTGGATTGTTGCACACTCTGATAATGTGCCCTATAAGCACACTGAATTGTAACGGCTGCAGCTTTTGTCTTCATAAAGCGTCGCCTTTGGATGGACATCCTTACGTAGGACTGGATTGTTCTTACAGCTCTGATGCGTTTCGCCAGTTCTCTTGCTTTTTTGCCTCTAAACGACTTCTGCAAGCACAAAGTGGCATCCTTTAAATGCTGGTATCTCTGCCTTTGTTGATACCCAAGCTTCCAAGCATTGAATTTCTCCTGGATAACGTTTGCTGCCCACAGTTTCCTTCTGAACACCAGTCTTTGCTTGTGCATCCTTACTGCTGCCTGAATGACTGTGGCAGCATTGTGCATTTTTGCCATATTCCGTCGAACAGAGCGTCCTCTATAAGCTGCCTGTAGATGTATGGCATACTTTTTCAGCATCAAATATTTCTCCCGGACTGCCTTAGTTTCAATGTAGGACCTGTAATGTCTCTGAATGATAATAGTAGACAACCTCATGGCCTGATACTTAGTTTCCTCTCTATGTCTTCTGAAAGCAGCCTGAATAATTGTGGATGCTTGATGTCGATGAATCATTTTCTTCCGGACATGACGACCTCTGTAGATAGCCTGAATGGTAACTGCAGCACAACGCAATCTCAGGAACTGCTCCCTCTGACTGCGAGCTGCAAGTATAGATCGGAATCTTTGCTGAATAGCAAAGACGGCATATTTCATACACAAATATCGCGTCCGAGCACAATGAGCCCTGTAAGTACTCTGTATAATGATACAAGCCTGGTGCTTTTGTGTCAGAGCTTGTCTGGCCTTCATACCACGGAACGCTGCCTGTAAAACAATAGCAGCCCTCTTCTTCTTAAAAGACTCAATGGCCTGTTTTCTCCGTTTATTGGCTTGGTAGCGTTGCTGAACAGTTCTTGTTGCCCAGAGTAGCCTTTGGTAGTACTTTTGGTTTACATGCTTCCTGACATAGGACTGAATGGTTATTGCAGCATTATGTTCTACTTGCCTCTGCTGCCGGACCCTCATTCCTCTGTAACCTGCCTGAATTGCAAGAACAGCATTATACTTCTCGAGGTAAGCTTTCCGCTGTTGTCTTGAAGCCAAAATGGCCCGATATTTTTCTTGGCAAAGCTTGACTGCTGCTCTGATGGTCAAGAAATGCTTCCTTTCTTTGTAAACCAGGTACTGTCTCTGGATGAGGATGGCAGCTCTTCTCATGGCTTGGAAGGGCATTCTTATTCTGTACATTTTGTAACTTGCCTGGATCACTGTGGCTGCTCTGTCTCTCTTTTGGACCGCTCTTCTCACCCTCATTCCTCTGTATGCAGCCTGCAAAGTGATGACTGCTTTTTGCATAGCATGATACCCCTCACGCTGCCTGTTTGCGAGAAGATTAGCACGGTATCTCCTCTGCATAAGGATTGTTGCTTGTTTGAGGACCTGATACTCTTTGCATTGCTTGTGCATTCTATAGTTCTTCTGAATAATCTTTGCAGACATTTGCATATTTGAGATCCATTTTCTCACCCTCATGCCATGATATGCTGACTGAATGCATAGCGCTGCTTCTTTCATTTTGATATACTGCTTTTGAACAATGTTCCTTTGCTTGTTGGCACGAAACTGCCTCTGGATGATGGATGCTGCCCATTTTTGTCTCCTATACGCCACCAACTGCAGGTGTCCACGAACACATGCCTGAATTACTGTTGCTGCTTGGTGCATGTTTTGAAGATTTCTACGAACCTTCATTCCTCGGAATGATGACTGTATGGTCATAGCTGCAGTTTTTATTTGTAGATAAGATACACAAGTCTTCCTGCCCAACACACAAGCTCTGTAGCGCTGTTGTATGATGGTAGCAGCGCATCTGACTGCAGCGTAGCAGATTTGTGCCTTATACATTCTGAAATATGCTTGGATAACTGTAGCAGCTTGATGCTTTTTTTTCAGTTCTCTTCTCACTTTGCAGCCTCGACATATGGCCTGAAGACTTACAGTTGATTTTTTTAGTTGAATATAACGTTGCCTCTCCAGCTCTCCGAGTACATATGCCCGGTAATGTTGCTGAAGGACAATGGCAGCTCTGCTTTGAGCTAGAAAGTTCTTCCGACAAATAAAAGCTCTCACAGCTGACTGAATTACAGTAGCAGCTTTGCTTTTTTTAGTCATGTCTTGCCTTACTCTCATACCACGATATGCACTCTGAAGAACTACTACAGCTTTACTGAAGGCAAGAAATTCAGATCGCTTTTCTTTCATCATTCTAAAATTCTTGTATTGTTTTTGAATGACTACAGCAGCCTGCTTTAATGCCAGAAACTTTGTTTGCACCACATGTTTACGATAATGCGACTGGATCACTGTAGCATATTGATGAAGCTGATTGATTCTCTTTCTCTCCACTTTGCCTCTCCATGTTGCCTGAATCTGTATTGCTGCACACTTCAGAGACAGGTATTTTCTTCTTAACTTTTCACCAAGTGTTTTAGCTCTATACCTCCTTTGGAGTATAATCACAGAATTTTTCAAAGACAAGAAAGCCCTTTGAGCCACAAATCTTCTGTAAGCAGTTTGGATTACTACAGCAGCCTGGTGTTGCTTTGATAATTCTCTTCTGGCCTTCCATCCTCTGAATGCTGCTTGAAGTGTGACAGCCGCAGATTTAATCTCTTTAAAACGCTTCTGTTCTGCCTTCTTTAATAAGCAGGCCTTATACCACAGCTGGATAAACATTGCAGCTTGCCTCAACTCATCTGTGTGTTTTCGGACAAGGAAGGCCCTGAAAGCACTCTGGATGACGACGGCAGATTGATGCTTCTTCTTCATGGTTTGAAACTTGCATCTCTGACTGTTACCCCTGAACCATGCTTGAATTAAGACCACTTTGGATTTCTTGATCAGATATTGTTTTTGACATTGTTGCATTCTATACCATGCCTGGATCTTAATAGCAGCAGAATTCTTCAGTGCCATTTTCCTTGCATGCCATATTCGGAAAGTTGCCTGGAGGACAACTGCAGCATGATTCTTCTTCAGGAACACGCGTCCCCTCCACTTCCTGTACGTCTTCTGTACAAGGCAAAACAGAGTGTGTAATGTCCACCAAGTATTGCCCTCACATAACACGTAAACTATCTGAAGATATAAAAACTACAACAGACCATAATAGGTAAGATAACCCTGATAATTTTATCTCGGATTTTACCTACACATCCAGGCAAATTATAATTATCCTAGAAGACTGCAACCACCTACCACACAAGTTCCTGAGAAAACTTCGTACCCAAGAGAACTTATACAGGTTAATGGAAAGCCTGTCCATATAGGATAGTCCAAATGATATGATTCCCCCCCCCCATTTGTTTTACTTTATTCAATATAGTATACTGAATATCAAAATATTGTTTTGATACCCAGACACTGTTTTTAAAAGGCATCTTTACATGACAATTTCAAATTACCCAAGACACTTTCAAAATACTATGTATACATGTATATCAGCTTGGTCAACAGAAAAACTATTTTAGCTTATTTTACAATTTTATTAAATGTAATGTATTTGGATTCTTAGTTCAAGAGCAGCTATAGATGTAGGGATCAAAGGAAAGGAAGTCACAGAGGAAACAGTAAAATAAGTGAAATCCTTTTATTTTATTCACTCAGAAAAATAACTGGTATGTTAATAGCACTGATTGTTGCCTCTGATGTTAATTTATATAGTAAACATTTTCACTTTATTATACTAGATTTTTTTTTGCAGTTAATATCATACCTGGATTAAGACTGCAGCAGTTTCTCGCATAGCAAAGTATTTTGCTTCCCTTAATCTTCTTAACTCTTCTCGAGCTGAGTGACCTCTCCAGATAGCCTGAATTATGGTGGCAGCCATATTCTGCCTGTTCATCCTTTTTTTCTGTATGAAGCAACGCACGAGAACCTGGATTTTTCTTGCAGCTTGGTTCCTCAGCTGTTTATGAAAAACGTGTTTGAGAAATACTCTGATGTGAATCAATACAGTGCAAAAATGTTTGACCATGTACATTACCTGACTAATCTGCATGTCTTTCTGAAGCTTATATCGCCACCATGCACTCTGGATAACTCTGGCAGCTCTAGTCTCATTCCGGAGATCCAAAAGTCGAGTGCAGAGGAAGGACAGGTAACATGTAACCACCTGGACGAGAATAAGCCTCAGGGTCATTTACAGGCCATGTTGATCATCTCCAACCACAAAACATTCTGCTCCAGTATTATAGCAGACAAGTTTTTCTTAGTCTTGTTACACACGTTTATATTACACACACACACACACGTGTATGTCTACAAAACATGTGGACTAGTTGGACAAACTCCCATGAACCCCCCAGTATCCTTGAGAGGGTAAGGAGCTAGTCCAGTGTTCCACAGCCAGGATGAAAACTGCCTTGTTCCTCCTTAATCTGAGGTTTGACTAACAGACAAATCCTCCCTTCCAGTAGCCTGGCATAGACCTTCCCAGCCAGGGAGGCTAAGAAGTATGATCCCCCTAAAGTTGGAGCACACCCTCCAGTCCCCCTTCTCAAAGATAGGAAACACTACCCCAGTCTGCCAGTCCAGAGGTACTGTCCCTAACCTCCACACTCCATGTACATAAATTGTACATTTATAAATTCATCCCTAATAGGATAAAATCACTAGAAGTGATGGTGGCAAGGAGGGGAGGGGGGAAAAACACCTCAGACAATATGAGAGAAACCAAACTTAAAAGGGAACCCTTCCTTGTATGAGGGACACCTGATAATGCAATTGTAGATTATTTCCACTTCTATAACTATATTTATTCTATCCACATTCACTGGATATGAGCAATGGCATGCTCCGACTGGCTACTCTACTATCAGCTCATATACCATGAGTAGAGAAAAACAGAGCGTGTTGCTGAAACAGCCGGGGAGGAAATAAAAACTACTTAAAAAATGTAAAAAGGAACAGAAACGGCTAAAAGAATAGTTCCCCACCCCCAAATATCTCTTGTTCTACACTCTAGCCCAGTCAGTGGCAGTAATGCACCTTTAAGTTGGTTTGCCAACCGCACCCAAAAAAAAAAAAAAAAAAACCCTCACACCCCAACCCAACATATGGAATAAAAAGTATTTTTATTTTTCGAGAATAGCATTTTTCACAAATTACTACTGTCATTTCACCAGTTTGTTTACATTCTAAGCAGAAATGATTTGGTCAGACGTTTTGTATGAATTTTTTTTTTTAAATCAAATTTAGCAAAAAAAAAAAAAAATGCTCCATTTCTCAAAATCCAGTGAATGTGGATAGAATAAAATAGTTATTTCACTCAATCTTGTCATACATGGCTGACAGCCAACTTGACACTACGTGTCTCGTTGGCTATCAGCTAATGTATGACTTGATTTCATGGAATAACTTAAATATTAATTTATACAAGTGAAATTGTCTCACCAAATGCATGCGAGGAGAAAAAAAAAAAAAAAAAAAAAACCCCACACCACAGACACCAAAGCATTTTTCAATGCAGTAGGATCCCTGTAGTAAGACACTGAGGTGATGCACTGCAATTTAAGGAAGGTTCAGACAGGGTTTTCCAATTTTCTTGGGGGTTCTGTATTGTAATACTAAAGGAACTGAAACCACCTGAGTAACAAACAGGTAGACAAAAATAAGAAACACATTTTAATTAAGAAAAAAGAAAAGGGGGGAGGGGGTAACTGTCAGACCATACACACTGATTAACCGTGAATCGTCACACCATAACAACCCTACCACTCATGTATTACAGTAGTACTCCCATTGTGTATAAAAACTGTTATACCAGCACACCTTTTCATTTGGAATTGTGTTGGACATGTCCTCTGAAGTGATCATGGCAGGAATGCCTCCAAGGTCAGACACAGCCAAGCTCACTAGCTGAAAATTTCTACGCTCATTCTCAAGAAGCATTTTGACATCGACTGTCGACACCGAACCTGAGGGGGAAATAGTTATTTTTAAAAAAATTAAATAAATAATAATAATAATAATAATAATAAGCTGCCTTCAAATACATTCCCTTTGTTAATAAGAGTTGAACATAGCATAATGAATCAATAGCGGTACAATAGCATGACTACAAGTGTGACACTGCTTTTATCAAGATCTCTTGCTCTCCCATGTAATTTTATATTAGATAGATGGACAGATCCATCTCTGCACACATAAGTTTAGACACCCCAGTTCAGTATTTTTTTTGTTTATTTTTAATTAATAAAAAAGACTTCATCTCAAAGTAATGGAGGTTGTTTTTCTTTACTTAGTTGGGCAGTTCTTGACATATGGATTGCCCAATAGGGCCAGTTACTGTATTATTTACTATTTGACAATTTCAAACACATTAAAGGAACAGTCCACCGAACTTCCATAATGAAATATGCTCTTATCTGAATTGAGACGAGCTGCTCCGTACCTATCCGAGCTTTGCGCGACCTCCCAGTCAGTCAGACGCAGTCAGACGCACTGTCACTCCTGTTAGCAATGTAGCTAGGCTCAGTATAGCCAACGGTATTTTTTGGGGCTGTAGTTAGATGTGACCAAACTCTTCCGCGTTTTTCCTGTTTACATAGGTTTATATGACCAGTGATATGAAAAAAGTTCAGTTACACACATTGAAACGTAGAGATTTTCTATGCTATGGAAAGTCCGCACTATAACGACAGGCGTACTAACACCTTCTGCGCGCTTCGGCAGCGCATTGATACGGAGCTCAGATATCAATGCGCTGCCGAAGCGCGCAGAAGGTGTTAGTACGCTTGTCATTATAGTGCGGACTTTCCATAGCATAGAAAATCTCTACGTTTCAATTTGTGTAACTGAACTTGTTTCATATCACTGGTCATATAAACCTATGTAAACAGGAAAAACGCGGAAGAGTTTGGTCACATCTAACTACAGCCCCAAAAAAAAACGTTGGCTATACTGAGCCTAGCTACATTGCTAACAGGAGTGACAGCACGTCTGACTGACTGGGAGGTCGCGCAAAGCTCGGAGAGGTACGGAGCAGCTCGTCTCAATTCAGATAAGAGCATATTTCATTATGGAAATACGGTGGACTGTTCCTTTAAGGCGGCAAGAAATTTGTCCACTAATTAACTTTTGACAAAGCACACATTGTTAATAGAAAAGCATTCCAGGTGACTCTCTCATGAAGCTGGTTAAGATAATGCCAATAGTGTGCAAAGTGTCAAGGCAAACGGTGGCTACTTTGAAGAATCAAAATGACACTTTTTTTTACCACAAAAATTCCATATTTAATTTCATAGTTTTGAGGTCTTCAATATTGTTCTACAATGTAGAAAAAACAGTCAAAATACAGAAAAAGCTATGAACGAGTAGGTGAGCCCAAACTTTTGCCTGGTATTATTTACTCATATATATATATATATATATACACACACACACACACACACACACACACACACACATACTCTATAGGGCGGCACGGTGGTGTAGTGGTTAGCGCTGTCGCCTCACAGCAAGAAGGTCCGGGTTCAAGCCCCGTGACCGGCGAGGGCCTTTCTGTGTGGAGTTTGCATGTTCTCCCCGTGTCCGCGTGGGTTTCCTCCGGGTGCTCCGGTTTCCCCCACAGTCCAAAGACATGCAGGTTAGGTTAACTGGTGACTCTAAATTGACCGTAGGTGTGAATGCGAGTGTGAATGGTTGTCTGTGTCTATGTGTCGGCCCTGTGATGACCTGGCGACTTGTCCAGGGTGTACCCCGCCTTTCGCCCGTAGTCAGCTGGGATAGGCTCCAGCTTGCCTGCGACCCTGTAGAACAGGATAAAGCGGCTAGAGATGATGAGATGAGACATACTCTATAAAATAATCCAGTGACTAACAGTTGATAAAACGATACCTTTCTGCTCCAAGGAATCAAAGGAATAATCAGAGTCACTTGAGGAGTTATTCAGTTCCACTTTGGAATGAAGGCTACACTCGATAGTTTGTGTTGTTTCATGCTTAACGTCCTCAGCTCGCAGGTGGTTTGGATGGTAGTGATGAATAAGATAGCAAAGGATTCTACCATCAGAGAATGACACTGTAAAGTTTTCAGCCTAGAAAGAGAAATATGATACCATTGATAAACCCGGTGGGGACATTTTCCATTAACAATGTCAAGACACAGTGTTCAATCATTTCTGGCAGCTTACATGGTAGGAAAAATCAGACATTTTGACGATATATGAATCCTTGCATATAAAAATATATGACAGCCCACCTTCAATCTGTAGAAGCTACAAACTGCATTGACCCAATCCAGTAACAAAGTCAGTTTCTCACTAGGATGTTCAAATGCTGTTTCTTTTCTGCTCTTTAAAACGTATTCATCATCCTTTAAAGAACACAACTTCTGTCTTGTTCTCCATTTTTTTTTGAGGAAGTTGATTTCTTCTTTGAGTTGCTCCACATCAAGCAGAATCTCAATCTGTGAGGGGGTGGCGACACACACAAAGTAGTTTAATCATTGAGTAGCAGCACTGGTTTCAGAGTTTAATACAAAGCTAACAGGTTAATACTGTGGCATAAAACACTGATTGATTCACCACCTAGGCTACGTTCACACTGCAGGCTGAAGTGACTCAAATCCGATCTTTTTGCCCATATGTGACCTGTATCCTATCTTTTATTGACAATATGAACGACACAGATCCGATTTTTTCAAATCCGACCCAGGCCGTTTGGATATGTGGTCCTAATTCCGATTCCTATCCGCTCTTTTCATATGCGACTTCAGTCTGAACCGCCAGGTCGCATTCATCCGACTTACACGTCATCAATAAGCCACAAACGTCACTATTCTGCGCTGAAGTAGGCGTCGGGTCTCTCAAAAAAAGTTACAACAACATGGTGCATAATCACGGGCGCAGATAGAGGGTGGGACTCGTCCCACCCAGATTTAAATTCACCTCGCTCGGTCCCCCCCACTTATAGGGAGGAAAAAACGTCTATGCTGTCTTTCTTTGCATAAGGCAAACCTCACGGAAAAATCAAAAGACTAATTACCATTCGGTTTATTGAGGTGCACAGCAGTGTATACATAGTTGTAACAACTCACATAAAACAAAGACTGATATTCGGTTGGTTGAGCTGCGCAGACTGCACAGGTTGCGAGCTCGAGCTTGGTTGCTATGGTAACCCACAACAAGTTTGACAGGCATATCGGGGTTGGTTTGCTGGCAGCTTTGTCCCCCCCAGTTTTTTGTCCCCCCCAGTTCAAAAAAATGTATCTGCGCCCCTGCGCATGACATCAATGCGAGGGACGCTTCGGGCTGTGAAGGTTCTGAATCTTCTCAATGGAAGGACGCAGAGGTTAGGGAGCTGATTTCCATTTGGGGGGATACAGCTATTCAAGCTAGATTGGATGGGTCATACCGCAACCAGGCGGTTTTACTTCTGTAAACACTGGCCATGCTCACTGCGTGTGACGTTGTCGTATCCTGCAATGCGCATGCGGAACACTTTTAGGTTGCTTTTCGTTCATACTGAGGATCACATACAAGTCGCATATATTTGTTAATGTGAACGACCTCACAAAAAAATCGGATTTCACAAAAAAAAATCGGAATTGAGCATTAAGCCTTGCAGTGTGAACGTAGCGCTAGATGCTGAATCTATATGCCTCACTGCTACCAACCCCCCCCACACACTGAGGCTAGTATACATGAATTTACAATTGGACAATGTAGAATTACACTACAAACAAACAATACCTGAAAGGAAAAGATTATTTTCCATAGGAGGTTAAGCGTCTTCTCTCTGTGCCCATCTACTATGTCTCTGGGGTCAATGATGATTCCTAGGAAGATTAAAACAAACATTCAATTAAGAGGTGACTAGAAACGTTATTTAATGGAGACTGATACATGATACCAGCTTCAAAATTTTAGAGAATGCACAAGTAATAACTCAAAGTACCATGTTCATCTCTCAAGTCAACTCCTTTCTCTCTCAGCACCTGTAGTGCGATGTCGACATTGTGCACCTTCTGAAGACGACTAATCACAGGCATCCGCAGCTTACTCGACAGGGACCAGTCTTGAGTGAAGACCTCCATGATCCGTCTGGGATACAGTCAAACAAATGTCATGATTAATTCCTAAAATAAACATTAAAAATGATTGGAAATTGAATTTCTTTTCAGAAAATAATTATAACTGTATGAACAACTGCAGAATTTGTAGTACGGCCTATTGTAAACTGCTAATGCTATGGAAGCACGTCTAAATCAAAAATAAAGGAAATGCAACTCTGCTTAAAACTTACACCAAGCGAATGCCACATCTTAGATCAGTAGCAAGATTCTGCACAGCAAAGTTGAACTCATCCAAGGGGGTTTGGACATGGGACACAGCAAGACCTAAAAGGCCAAGGTGGCGTGGAAGGATTCCCTCCCCACTGAGGAAGTCTCGTGAAAATGCTAGCAGTAGATCTTTACTTGTCTAAGAGCAAAACACCGAAGCAAATGATTTAGTCCAACTTTTGTACAGAACCTGTACCTGATTATATTATTTTTATTAGTAGTATTGAATGAAAAGTCAAAATCACTATAATACTATACTGTGATCCTAATACTATATTGTATGTATACATTCATGTTTTAGCTGAAACTCGACTGGGGATTGTTTTGACATATCAAGGTCATTCTTTTGACTCCGTATAACAGTCAAAATAATGACAGCCAGTGAAACTCAATTTTCACACCAAATTTGTAAGTCAAAATAATGATATAGCATTTTTTTTTTAATGGGGGGGTCCAATCACACCTACAATTCAGGGCTTCTGCACACATCAGCACAGTTAACAGGTGGCATTAAAAGCAAGCAAAAAAACAAAACTGTCACAGTGCTACAGAGAAACCACTGTATGTTCATTAATGGAATACCAATACACATACTTTCACTGTTTTATTAGGACATCAGGATGCCTTTGTGCAGATTTATCATCTGCATCAATTATTTTGCTGCTGACAAAATTACCTATACATTTTGTACCATTGCTATACATAAATTAGTCATTTTACTTGTACCGTCTTAGTTAAATCTAGTCTTAACTTTATTCGGTGCAAACAAAGTAACATCTTGCCTATACTAAAACTAAAAAAAGGTTTTATTGAAATAGAATGGAACTGGTTGTATTGGGAGCTGGGAGAGAGTACAAGTGTCGTTTAAGAACTGAAATGGTAAGGGGGAAGGGGGGATGGCGGGAGGGGGACACCCATCCCACAACACAACTGACAGTATTAAAAATGAAAGAACCTTAAATTCAGCATCCATGCAAAACAAACAAGGGTCGTGCTCAATTAGTTTAGATTCTTTGGCCTTGTCCAGAAAGCAGACAAGCAAGAGCAATTTCTTTAAAGTAAAGCGGGACAGCATCTCCTCATGACCTGTTAAATAAGAACATAAAAACAACTGTATGAGACACTATTGAAATGCAGTTGAGAGAAATATTGAAAGCAATGTTGTCCTGAGTGTTACCATCTCTGTACAGGTGGGGAACTTTAGGGTGTCTGAACCCTGTAGCAATGTCTGGATTCCACAGCAGCCGCCCAAGAATGAACATGGCCAGGCCCATGATATCGTTGTTGCTCTCCAAGGAAATCAGTTCTCCAAAGATCGTCTGGAATAAGTGTGTATTGAATGATGAGCACAGTCTCTTACAGAATTATTTCCAACCCATCAGCATCTCTGAAACGAAACACCTACCTCCAGTCCGATTCGAAGCCAGAGTGGATTGTAAGACAGGAGCCAGTTTAGAACTTTCTGTCTTTCACCTAATAGGAAAAGGAAAATACATTTTAAAACTTACCAGACTTGGAATGAACACTGCAAAGTAAGCTGTTCTTACCAGCACCTGTGCCAGAAAACAGGGCTAAAACCAAAAATTACAGTACAGTATATTTTTTATATATATATATATATATATATATATATATATATATATATATATATATATATATATATATAATCAATCACTCTAATGAGATTCAAAAGGCTGTTCAAGTCTACACATTCTGAGCATCTTAATTTAATAATAATAAAAAGGAGGGGGGTTTCCAGACGGAACGGCAAATGTTGATTTTCCAATTCACACACCTATATCCTTCCAGAGGTGCCGGTCCTTACGAATAAGAAGCCTCTTTGCCTCCACCTCCAACTCCAGGCGCTTTATAGCTTTCGCCATTTTGTCAGACGTAAACAGCTGGCATGCTGAACGTCGAACACTGTTCAAGTGTCGCCGTGCTGTATAGGTCCTGAACGACATCTCCTCTTTGGTTGGCGCTTTGGGTATGTGGACCTTCTCACCTTCCATAGTTAGTGATATGGCATTCACTACAAAGAAAAATTAACTCCCCAGATCAATTTTACAGAATTATATATTTTAATTTAAAGAATTTCACATTATTTCTGCTCTGTCACATGTCTCAAATCAGTTCAACCTTAAACTCAAAACATTATCAAACTAAATATAAGCAACAGTTCTTGAAATTAAAATCAAAGCTAGAATGGACTGGCAAATACTTTTTATCTTTAAAACCCACTGGTCCTCTGTTGGTACTAGGGACTCATCGATGATTCTCTCCCCCGATCAAGTACACGTTTTTGGTACTTGATACAGATACCGAAATGAGCAATCTACTGAATAAGCTATCAGGGGAGTGACGGATAGTTCTATTTCGTTTCTCCTGACCGCCAGAGGCGGTGCTTTCAGCACATGGATATCCATCACACGAACGTGCAGGTCGAGTAATAGTAACAACAAAGTCACGTGTGACCTGGGTGACGTCACCCCGTGACCCTGGCATAAAAGACCGGTAAACCCAGGAAGTGACCTCTTACATCTTCTCGCGTTTGCAGGTTGCGAGTTGGAATTTGGACAAAACGCGTGTTAGTTTCGTTACCCATAGGGTTGGGGCTGTGCTTACGCACCCTCCAAGAAACTGCGTTAAGTCCACCAATTCTTTTCTCTTGTCGCTATATTCCCGAGCGCTCTCGCTCGGTGGAGTTAGCTGATTAGCTCTCCGAGGCGTGTCCTCGCCTCTGGAGGCCGGCTTGTTTTCGTTCAGGTAAGCGGTTTTCATTCACTTAAATTAAAGCGGCGTTTCTCGCCGCTGTTATCAGTTCTGCGGCGCACGGCGCCTATCCTTGTTAACATTATCAACCGCTTTTGTTTTGTGTAGCCTTGCCTCCGGCCTGCTCACGGGCCGGCTGTCTTGTGTGTTGTATTCGTATTGTTGTTACTCCGTTAAGCGGGGTGCTCTCGCTCGGTGGAGTTAGCTGATTAGCCCTCCGAGGCGGTGTTCTCGCCGCTGGAGGCCGGCTTGCTTCGTTCAGGTAAGTGGTTCATTCATTTAAATTAAAGCGGTGTTTCTCGCCGCTGTTTATCAGTTCTGTGGCGCACGGCGCCTATCCTTGTTAATATTCCCGACCGCCTTATTTTGTGTAGCCTTGTCTCCGGCCTGCTCACGGGCCGGCTGTCTTGGGTGTTGTATTCGTATTGTTACTCCGTTAAGCTGAGCGCTCTCGGTCGGTGGAGTTAGCTGACTAGCCCTCCGAGGCGCGTCCTTGCCGCTGGAGGCCGGCTTACTTTCGTTCAGGTAAGCGGTTTTCATTTAAATTAAAGCGGTGTTTCTCGCCGCTGTTTATCAGTTCTGTGGCGCACGGCGCCTATCCTTGTTAATATTATCGACCGCCTTATTTTGTGTAGCCTTGTCTCCGGCCTGCTCACGGGCCGGCTGTCTTGGGTGTTGTATTCGTATTGTTTGTTACTCCATTAAGCTGAGCGCTCTCGCTCGGTGGAGTTAGCTGACTAGCCCTCCGAGGCGGTGTCCTCACCGCTGGAAGCCGGCTTGTTGTCGCTCAGGTAAGCGGTTTTCATTCATTTAAATTAAAGCGGTGTTTCTCGCCGCTGTTTATCAGTTCTGTGGCGCACGGCGCCTCTCCTTGTTAATATTCCCGACCACGGGTGTGTTCGCCCGGTCGTTTTTCATTGCCGCCTGATTGTTTATTTTGGGATACTTACTTGGGGTGTTCTCGCCCTATTTTTTTTAAGGTCCCTTCTGCCAGCCAGGTGTCATGGACCTATTCTCTCGCTGCGCCAACTGCCGGGCCCCCCTCGAGACGGAGGACGGCCACCGCGAGTGCCCCTCGTGCCTGGGTATTGATCACCTGCGGCAGGGGCTGACGGACATGGCCTGCGCAGACTGCATGTGCCTGAGTGTGGCTGCGCGGACCGCTGTTGGATCCTCCGTCTGACATCCCCCGGGCCTCGGGGGGACAGGACATGGTGCCGGCTGCAGCAGCGGGGCCCAGCAAGCGCCGTGCGGCTCCCCCACGCGTCTCCACTTCTAAGGCAGCCTCCGCCACAGGGCAGCAGTGTTCCCGCAGCCACCCCTTCTGCCTGGCAGCCCGACCGTTCACCATCACCACCGCTTCTGTCACCGGCCGTTGATGCACGCGGCCCGGATGAACTGTCGATCTGGGCGTCGGAGAGCTTTGACTGCGGTGGGTCTGTTGGTCACGACTCCACCTCTCCGGCCGGCTCCCAGGCCACCAGCCATGGCACCGCGGCAGCGTCGGAAGGCGGACGCTCGTCCATCCAGCCAACGCTGAGGGCTGCATTGGCCCGTCTGGGGTTGGACACGCCCCCGGTGGCCCAGCATCAGAGCGCTTTCTTCAGAGGTTCCACACAGCCTTCCTCGTTGTCTGTTCCGCCCCCGGTCCCATACATCGAGGAGTTACAGAGGTGTTGGGCGGACCCTAGACGCCTTTCCCACCTCCCTAGTGACTGCAGGGCCCTGGCAGCAATGCAGGACGCCCCTACCTACGGCCTCCAGCAGATGCCCAACATTGAGCCCTCCGTGGCTGCCCTCGTCCTTTCGCCCAACGAGGCTCTGCGGCCTGACGCCCGATGCCCCCGCACCCAATGCCGTGCGACTGACCTCATCGTGCGGGGATACGACACGGCGGCACGAATGGGTCGTATTGACAATTTCATGTCCCATCTGCTGCTGGCCCTCGCCCAGACACTGGAGGGGACGAGCGCGGCATCACGGGAGCTGTGCGACACGGCTCTCCAGGCCTTTGCCTACTCGTCGCGGGAACTGGGCCGGCTGATGTATCTCACCCTCGCCCGCCGGCAGATATGGCTGGCACAGTCCCCTCTGGCCGAGCCCGACCGCCGTGTGCTGCGCTCTCTCCGTTGTCCCCGGGGAGCTGTTTGGCGAGGCCGCTCAGCAAGCCCTGGACCGGAGTGCCCAGGTCGTCCAGGCGCGACAGCAGTTCGCTGGCCTCCGCCAGGTCCACTGCCATGGCAATACTGCCCAGTCCTCCAGGGGGCCCACACCGACTCTGTCTCGGCCACGCACCCGCCAGGAGACCAGACGGGTTGATGACTTTCGTCGCCCCACCACCTCCCGGACCCGCGGTGCCGCTCCCTACACCCAGTCCGCTCCTCGTCGCCCCCCTGGTGACCGACGGGGACGCTCTGGACGGCGCTGACATCAGCGCGCCAGCGGTCGGCCGCTTTTCCAGCGAACAGCTCCAAAGCTGGAAAGCGTTGACCCCAGACCCCTGGGTGCTGGTGACCCTCACCGAGGGTTACCGCATCCAGTTCTGCCGCCGACCGCCGCATTTTCATGGGGTCAAACACACCACCGTGAGCCATCCGGGGAAGTCCCTCGTCCTCCGGCAGGAAATCTCCACCCTCCTGGAGAAGGGAGCAATCTCTCCCGTTGACAGGCAGAGACAGCAAGGTGGGTTCTACTCCAGGTATTTTCTGGTTCCGAAGAAGGACGGCGGTATCCGCCCGATCCTCGACCTGAGGTCCCTCAACTCCTACTTGAAGACCATGAGATTCCGCATGCTGCGTACAGTGGATGTCTTACACCACATCCAGGCGGGCGACTGGTTTGCCACCATCGACCTGAAAGACGCCTACTTCCATGTTCCCATTGCGCCACACCACAGGCAGTTCCTGCGGTTTGCCTTCGAGGGCCAGGCTTTCGAGTTCAATGTTCTGCCCTTTGGGATATCGCTGGCACCCCGTGTGTTCACCAGGTGTGTGGCAGCGGCATTGGCACCACTTCAGGCAAGGGGTTTGCGTGTCCCGCCTTACCTGGACGACTGGCTCGTCTGTTCACGGTCAGCAGCTCAGGCCCGCACCGACATCGCGACTGTGCTCTCGCATGTCGCAGAGCTGGGGCTCAGGGTGAATTACAAGAAGAGCTCGCTGGTGCCCAGCCAGGAGACGACTTTCTTGGGCATGCACCTGGATTCGAGGTCGTTGATGGCAACCCCCTCCCAGACCAGGATCCACAACATCCGCCTGCTGCTTGGCCGCTTCGGACGGGGCAGGTCACTCACCCTGAGGACCCTTCAGCGCCTGCTGGGCATGCTTACAGCAGCCTCCTCTCTAGTCCCACTGGGACTCCTGGACTTATGCCCGCTTCAGAGGTGGCTCAACGGTCTCCACCTCCACCCGGTGCTGCAGGGGCACAGGCTCGTGAAGGCGACGGATACTTTTTTCAGGCTCCTCCATCCATGGAGGAGGAGGGCTTACCTTCTGCGGGGTGCTCCGCTGGTGGCTATCCCCTCCCGGAGGGAGGTCATCACCACGGATGCTTCCCTGGGAGGCTGGGGTGCAGTCTGGCAATGCCGGACCGTCAGAGGCTACTGGAGTCCAGGGCAGCGACAGCAGCACATCAACGTGCTGGAGCTACGGGCTGTGTCCCTCGGCCTACAGCACTTCCTCCCAAGCCTGGCTGGCAGACACGTTCTGGTGCGGACGGACAACACTACGGTAGTGTACTACGTCAACCACCAGGGAGGCACCAAGTCCCTCCAGTGCTTGGAAGTGGCCGGCCAACTTCTGCGGCGGGCCCATCGACATCTCTTGAGCCTGCGTGCCATGTACTTGCCAGGCACTGCCAACAGGGCAGCGGATCTGCTGTCCCGCCAGGACCCTGATCCCGGGGAATGGAGACTCAACCCAGTGGTGGTTCTCGCCATCTGGGAACGTTTTGGCAGGGCAGAGGTGGACCTCTTTGCCTGCCGGGAGTCAACACACTGCCCTCTGTGGTTCAGCCTCCATGGCCCCAGCTCTCTGGGCCAGGATGCGCTGGCGCATGCTTGGCAGAGGCAACTGCTGTATGCCTTCCCCCCTCTGCCGCTGATTGTGCCAACCCTACACAGGGTGGCGATGGACCACCACGGGCTGCTGCTTGTCGCCCCTCGGTGGCCGGGCCGAGTGTGGTTTCCCAAGTTGCTGCAACTTCTGAATGGCGACCCCTGGTGCCTGCCAGTGAGGACGGACCTGCTATCACAGCTGGGAGGGCAGATCTGGCACCCGGATCCAGCCCGTCTGCAGCTCTGGGTGTGGCCGCTGAAGGGCCGGACCCCCTGCTAGGTCTTTGTGAGCCGGCAGTGGTCAACACCATTGCAAGCTCTCGGGCACCCTCCACCAATGCCCTCTACGCCAACAGATGGAGGCTTTTCTCCAACTGGTGCTTAACTCGAGGGAGGAGCCTACATGCTGCCCCCTGCCAACCATTCTACTGTTCCTCCAGTCTCTGTTTGATAAGGGTCTTACTCCTGCCACCATCAAGGTCTATGCAGCTGCCATCTCTGCTCAGCATGCCAGAGTTGGGGGAAGGACCGTGGGGTCCCACCCCTTGGTGGCACGTTTCTTGAAGGGTGCTCTCCGGTTGAGACCCCCCCGACGGAGCCGGGTACCCACATGGGATCTTCACTTGGTGCTGCAGGCTCTCTGCGACGCACCGTTTGAGCCCCTGCTCACGGCAGACATTTCATGGCTCTCCCTGAAGACTGCTTTTCTTCTGGCCATTACATTGACGAGGCGCATCGGGGAATTACACGCGCTGTCAGTCAGTGGGGAGTGCCTGCAGTGGCACTCCGGCGACAGTGGGGTCACTCTGTGGCCTAACCCCTCTTTCCTCCCGAAGACCCTCTCTGCTACCTTCGTCAACCAGCCCCTTAGCCTTGCGGCGTTCGAGGCGGGCCATGGTGAGAGGTCGGAAATTTTGTGCCCAGTTCGCGCCCTCAGGGTGTACGTGTCCCATACAGAGGGCTTCCGTAGGAGTGACGCCCTGTTTCTGTGCCACACAGGGCCGAGGAGGGGTCTGGCGCTCTCTAAGCAGAGGCTATCCAAGTGGATAGTCGAGGCTATATTACATGCCTACAGGCACAGTGGCTCCCCGATTCCTCCGGCTGTCAGGGCGCACTCTGCACGGGGCGTGGTGGCCTCATGGGCATCGCTGAAGGGCGTGCCCCTTTCAGACATATGCAGCGCAGCCTCCTGGGCTTCCAGCTGCACCTTCACCAGGTTTTACCGTCTTAATGTCGTCCCACATAATCCTGTGGCGACGGCTGTCATTCCAGGCCCGTCGCAGCAGCACTGAGTACGGGTAGGCACTCCTCATGACCTGGTTGGTATTAGTCATCCATGTGCTGAAAGCACCGCCTCTGGCGGTCAGGAGAAACGAAATAGAACGAGGGTTATGTATATAACCGCGGTTCTATGAGTTTCGGATGACCGCCAGAGCTTGGCAGTCACTCGGAGTGTACACGAGAAGATTTGCCAAGAGGTCACTTCCTGGGTTTACCGGTCTTTTATGCCGGGGTCACGGGGTGACGTCACCCAGGTCACACGTGACTTTGTTGTTACTATTACTCGACCTGCACGTTCGTGTGATGGATATCCATGTGCTGAAAGCACCGCCTCTGGCGGTCATCCGAAACTCATAGAATCGTAGTTATATACATAACCCTCGTTTTATTTAGCTACATTTACATTGGTTACTATCATGAGCTGCTCGTCCTTCTTGTGGTGAGCTTTATGTTCATTAAAATGAGTGCAATGTGTAAACCCTGTATCTCAGTGCACACAGACCAAAAAGGTCTCTCCCTCTCCCCCCGCCTCACAAAAGCATCTCTGCATGTTCACTTCACCTCACTGATACTGCTTTGTGAGCCATCATAAAGACACTGTTCTAATGTCATATGATGTTTTATCATGTTACTTGTATTATAAGAAAATGCTGTAGCTCTTGATATTTTCACTTTGCTATGACCTCATGAAATAAATCCCTGTCATTTTGTGCCATTGGTTTCATTAGCACAGTAGTGCACTATGGATTACATCACATGCATCATGGAATATCAGATATGGGTATCGGAGCCCTGTACTGTACTCTACCAGTACTGATCTACACATCCCTAGCTGGTATGCATATGTGGCTGCTATTCTACAAAAAGAACCATGGCTCTTACCTGGACTTGTTTTGGGGCAATCAAACATTTCATAAAAGATTGAATTTGCAACATGTCTACAGTAGCTGTTCTTTGAAAAAGTATTCCAGGTCAGTCAAAACATAAAATAAAGTGCACTGGAAACAGACTTCCAAACAGAAACCACACCTTTGGTGACTTCAGTGGCCACTTTGAAGTCATCAGGAGTGAGCACATAATTCATCCACCACGTGAATCCTCGTTCCTGCTTCTCAATCCAACGTTCATCATAAAACATGTTCTTGGCAGCAAATGGCAATGGATGCCTGGGAATAACTGTCAGCATGAAAAAAATAAAATTAATAGATTCACTCAAACACTGGTAAGCTACAGAAAGTTTAGTTCAATATTATTCTGTCATATGACTGATGTTACACAAAGAGTAACCTGCCAGATGGTGAAACTAATATTTCTATTGGTTTCAAACATATGCAATGTCTGGCTGACTTGTTGTCAAGAACAAACTTGCCGGAATGTATAAATAAAATAAAATCTCTAGCCATCCTCATATCAACTTAAATGATGACAGTAAAATGACTAAAATACATACCGGTCTGCGTTGGCTTTATGAAGTTAAGTCGGGTTTGTGCCACAGCTATGACCTTTGCCGTTTTCACCTTTGAGGCGCTGAAGGACTTCAAAGACTGGCCTCCTACAAAACCAACATTTACTTATGTATAACAATGTCATAAAACATTTCATCCCTATGATGAGCTTTACATCAGTAAAAACTACACAAAGTCCGTATTTACCTTGCTGTGTTGATTTTGGATTCAGCTTTTTTACTGCCACTTTTGTAGACTTTCTTGAACTTGATGCTATAACATTGTTTTTAAACAAATTTTCATATCAAAAAACAGCGTACCACAAACTAACTTTCCTTGAAATGATTGTAAATTATATAAAAGGCTGCACATTGGAACCATTTTTAAACAACCTTACTGAAAAACAAGCATAAACTACTAGTTTTTATTTTACTCACCAGTTATTTTTCTGTGTGTCTGTTTACACCTCGACTCAAACTGTTTTTCATAACAGGATTTTTTGTTTTCTTGTATTTCATCAGAGTTTTGTTTGACTTCCAAAAATCTAGGCAAACACACCGAGTTGTCCCTTAAATATCCTTCACTTTTTCTCTTTCTATTCTGATTTGCTGTGCAGCTACGAACAGGAAACGTGTCCTCAGTGACGCAGAATGGCAATACTCGAAAGTCTGATGGATAACTTTCACATGAGGCAGCAACATTTGCATTATTTTCATCATTAAGGGTTAGGATTGGTTGCACAGCATGAGTGGACGTTGGAGGCTGAAAACTTTGAGTCCTCAACTTCTGTTCCAATTCCTGGGGTGGTGTTACATTGGAATCAAAGTTAACGCATGCATCAGAGTTTATTACAGGCAAAACAGAGACCCCCTCCAGTAACCCTGTGTTTGACTCTGGACTGGCTACTTTCTGCAGAAGTCTCCGTCTGAAGGTTCTCATTTTGCATACATTTGGACTGTGCTCAGGAGAAGCCCCGGCTTTGCTTTTGATAACTGTAGCAGAGTTAAAAAGTACCTTCTTGGGTTGAAGACCTTCCTGGTTCAATTCATCATCACCTACCCCGTTGTAAAATTTGGTATTCAAGGTAGAGCAAGCAGCAGGGCTGTGGATAAGACCCTCAGGCCCTGGCTTGCCATCTAGTTCGTTGTTGGATTTAACGAAGAATGTCAGCCTCGGCTGAGCAACGTCAGTCTCAGGTGAGACATCTCCCACAATGTTTACAGCCGTTTCAAATTTACCATCCATGCTTAAATCATCAGACTCCAGAGAATCAGCCAAATTTAAGCTAGAGCAGGCATTTGGGGGACTCACTGGACAAGACAGATCAGAATTAATAACAGCCAATGCATCCTTAACAGACAAAACCTGTGTTGTCGTCGTCTCGGAATTTCCATCCTTCACCGGTTTACAAATGACAGGAAGAGGACTTTGAAAGCAAGACATCAAGGGCTTGGAAAACCTCTCTGGGGTACCAATAGGTGACAGTGTCTTATTCAACACTCTGCTTTCTTTGTAATCAATGTTCTGCAGTGGTACAGAAGAGATATTTTCCTTATCCATAGCATCAAGAAATCTGTCAGCTGGCACTAACAGAACAACTGGAGACTTGTTTTGAGAAGATCTGCTTTCTAAGTCATCATAAATAGTCTTAGGCAGAACTTGGGGGATCTCAGGATACACAGACTGGGAATTTTTCTTCTTCCTAACAGGCTTTTGGTAAGTCTTTTCCTGGTTTAATGGGGTTAGTGGGTTTGAGGGTCTATTCTTTTTATATTGTGGCTCTCGAGACACCCGAAACGTCTTGTTGGCTGCCTTGATCGGTATTGATGCCACTTTTCCACCATGAGTAGGGACTCTCATGGATTTGATGGTATCCCATAGGCTTTTCTATAAAAAGAGAAAGTCAGTAACTATGCAGGTTGTAACACAGCATCTCAATTCAGCTGAACACTGTATAATTATTAAAATTTGGAACATTTATTTAAATACAATTTTACACTATTGTAGGCTGATTTAACCCCCCCCGGAAAAAAGTGCATTCTGGACAATTTTCAGTAAACTTATTTGAAGGCAATTCTTAACAAAGGTCATCTGAAGTTAGCTAGCATACAATGATAGATTTTTTTTCATACTAGTGAAAGTTAAACATTCTCCATTTACCAGGACTGAAAAAGAGAACACTCCTGGAAAAACGAGAAATGGGCAATTACTTATGTGAGATGGTGAAAGGGGGTGAGGCCAACAGGGCATCTGTTACTATCAAAGATGTAAAAACACCTGTACAACTGTCAATCAATCATTCTTGAGTGACATGACAATTTGCTCGTTTAATGGTAATGAAATCAATTTTACACACACACACACACACACACACACACACTTCCAAAAAATTTGGGACAAAGTACAAATTGCAAATAAAAACGGAATGCAATAATATACAATATCAGTTTTTGAAATTTGTATTCACAATAGAACATCGGCAACATATCAAATGTCGAGAGTGAGACATTTTGAAATTTCATGCCAAATATTGGCTCATTTGAAATTTCATGACAGCAACACATCTCAAAAAAGTTGGGACAGGGGCAATAAGAGGCTGGAAAAGTTAAAAGGTACAAAAAAGGAACAGCTGGAGGACCAAATTGCAACTCATTAGGTCAATTGGCAATAGGTCATTACCATGACTGGGTATTAAAAGAGCATCTTGGAGTGGCAGCGGTTCTCAGAAGTAAAGATGGGAAGAGGATCACCAATCCCCCTAATTCTGCGCCGACAAATAGTGGAGCAATATCAGAAAGGAGTTCGACAGTGTAAAATTGCAAAGAGTTGGAACATTTCATCATCTACAGTGCATAATATCATCAAAAGATTCAGAGAATCTGGAAGAATCTCTGTGCGTAAGGGTCAAGGCCGGAAAACCATACTGGGTGCCCGTGATCTTCGGGCCCTTAGACGGCACTGCATCACATACAGGCATGCTTCTGTATTGGAAATCACAAAATGGGCTCAGGAATATTTCCAGAGAACATTATCTGTGAACACAATTCACCGTGCCATACGCTGTTGCCAGCTAAAACTCTATTAGTTCAAAGAAGAAGCCATATCTAAACATGATCCAGAAGCGCAGACGTCTTCTCTGGGCCAAGGCTCATTTAAAATGGACTGTGGCAAAGTGGAAAACTGTTCTGTGGTCAGACGAATCAAAATTTGAAGTTCTTTATGGAAATCAGGGACGCCGTGTCATTCGGACTAAAGAGGAGAAGGACGACCCAAGTTATCATCAGCGCTCAGTTCAGAAGCCTGCATCTCCGATGGTATGGGGTTGCATTAGTGCGTGTGGCATGGGCAGCTTACACATCTGGAAAGACACCATCAATGCTGAAAGGTATATCCAGGTTCTAGAGCAACATATGCTCCCATCCAGACGATGTCTCTTTCAGGGAAGACCTTGCATTTTCCAACATGACAATGCCAAACCACATACTGCATCAATTACAGCATCATGGCTGTGTAGAAGAAGGGTCCGGGTACTGAACTGGCCAGCCTGCAGTCCAGATCTTTCACCCATAGAAAACATTTGGCGCATCATAAAATGGAAGATACGACAAAAAAGACCTAAGACAGTTGAGCAACTAGAATCCTACATTAGACAAGAATGGGTTAACATTCCCATCCCTAAACTTGATCAACTTGTCTCCTCAGTCCCCAGACGTTTACAGACTGTTGTAAAGAGAAAAGGGGATGTCTCTCAGTGGGAAACATGGCCTTGTCCCAACTTTTTTGAGATGTGTTGTTGTCATGAAATTTAAAATCACCTAATTTTTCTCTTTAAATGATACATTTTCTCAGTTTAAACATTTGATATGTCATCTATGTTCTATTCTGAATAAAATATAGAATTTTGAAACTTCCACATCATTGCATTCCGTTTTTATTTACAATTTGTACTTTGTCCCAACTTTTTTGGAATTGGGGTTGTATATACATACTTCTCTCCAGAGCAATAAATTTTATTCATAACTTGCAGTGTTAATTTTTAGAAATGTGAACTATTTAAACAATTTATACAGTAGGTCTGTAATTTAAAGTTTTCCTGTTGCTTAAGGTTGCTATGCCTGTAGGACCAAAGACAAATTTCCAGCTATGGCAAAACAAAGATTTATTCTATTTGAGTGATAACTCATAGCAGCATACACTGATGGTCAATGTTCTGTTCCTACACAAAGTGTAGGAGTTGGCAGGTCTACAAGTAAGAACAAAGAAAAGACTGAACTATGCAGCATTACGATTGTTTTAAAACTGTCCAGAGGAAGAAGAAAAAAAGCCATACTATAATCCACAACACCAAATATTTACCTTTTTGGTTTTTGCACCCACTGCTTTTCCAAGCAAAATTGCTTGATGCTTGACAATGCCATTTGCAATAAAGCCAAGGACTTCTCTCACACCACCTTCTTCTGCAGGTGTCCATGTTACAGTTATGACCACTTTGTCTTCAGGCTGTAAACACAGCACAGACTTAAAATGAATCGAAGCAAACGAACAACTAATCAAGATCTGATTGAACAATAAGGCATGTATTACTTTTTTTTAAGAAAAATGCATGTGTGTTAAAGGATTTGCTTGCATTATACTCAATATAGATATTTTGCTTAAAAAGTACAAGAAAAAAAGTTGGAAAGAAAAAAGTTCTCTGCTTGAAATTAAGGGGTGAATATCTTAATCTCAAATTCTCCCAAGTTTACATGATGAAAGAGACCTAAAAATTAATTATTTGATTTTAAGATAATTAACAATGTCTGCTTATAATGCAGCGAAGGAATAGAAACTTTACATTTATAAAAAGTTTTTTTTTTTTTTTACCCCATCAGATAGATTGACTATATATTGACTTTGAATTGCACAATAATATATATGGGTCTGTCTCAGAAACTGGGTACTGTGTGGGTACCCCACTAAATATACTCACAGTCAGTAAACTATACGGTTTTGAATGGTGATGTTGGTTTTAATTTGAAATAAAATGAAAGAAATACAGATAAAATTAAATATTTGATGTGAATATTCAGAATTTAGCAAAAATTCTGCAAATTTGTGGAAAAATGGCAGCTTGATTTGGGACATGATAAATGGTCGACTACATCGCATTCTCTTAAAAAGGCTGTAGTCCACTGAAAAGTCTACAGTTAATCACTAATTGTATTTTAAGTTGTAACTTTATACACCCAAGGATTGGTGCGCTCACAATAATCATAACCGTAATAAAACATCATGCAAAATATTTGATCACCATTGTAACTCCATTTTCCACGTACCCAAAACCAATACGATCGTGTGTTTTTATCTAAACGAAAAGCCTCAGGGTCAAGGTCACTTCCTCACCAAAAATAGTAACTTAAAATCACTACGCCATATAAAAATTTAGTTATAAATCTGCGATTTTGTTTTTTAAAACGAAAGGTCAAGTTAGGTATAGAATATGTTTCTTACAAAATATGTTACAGTGGTAGCTGGTCTTGTATGAATTTCTGAGCTATAAAATGAGTTGTGGTCTATTTTTTACCGTAGCGCGTTATTTGTGTGCGGGGAAGGACACACTAACAATTTGAATGTGTAGAATGGAATTTTCCACTCCAACAGTTAGAAGTTGATCGTGCTTCCATTTGCGGTCTTTCTGTTACGCGAGTGATCTGTTCGGAAGTTATCACTGAAAAGGTGAGTTTTGACAGTTTTAGGCCACACCAATTCGATTAGTTGGTTCTCGGAATCGCTGCTTGAAGAAAATGCAAAATGAAAAGAAAAAAAATCGAAATCAAACTCCCGCCAACAGAAAAGGTCACGTGACGTCGAAAACCAATCAAATCGCCCCTTTCACTTTAGATAAAGACTTGTGGAAGAAACATGCCTGTGGAGGGGAATCCTGCAAAGTCTGTGTTCATTAGGATATTCAGCGAACCGAGGTGTAAAATCTTTGACAGGTGTGTCGAAATTCAAGAGGGGGAAAACTTTGCACAGTTGTACTCAAGATGCCGTGAGCTTGTTACCCTGTGATGTGCCAACCTGGACAACGACTCTGTGGAGGTGGGTTTGATTTATATATTTCATTGATTGATGTGAGGGGCAAAAAAAAAAAATAAATCATTCGAAGTATTTAGCCATCAGAAGAAGCCTACTCAAATCTTTTTTTCTGTGCATTGTAGATGTTCAATTGACTGTAATTCAATCTGTTTACTGGTTTGCCTGTATTGTTTGGTCCATTTCCACCGCTAATTTTACCATCAGAGCATTTTTTTAATTTTATTTCGCCCGCTCGCTTCATATTTTTCCTGAAAAAAAATCCGAGAACCAACTAATTAAATTGGTGTGGCTTTATTTTGTTTTAGTCTTGCAGTACAAGGCAATAGAATGTTTCTTTTTCACCTTACTTTCATATTTCGTAGTGTTTGCGTATTTTTGGCCAATATTTTGCAACCAGTCAATTTAGATCGAACTTTTGGATAGAATCTACGGCCAGTCATTTTGCCCCGCCCCCGCTCCATCCGGTGCAGTAGTGATGTCCCAATGCTCACGCGCCGCAGCAGAGACCCGCGCGACCTTCAGCCGGTACAGTCGCTGTTCTTTTACCAGCACCGTTATTCTCATCTTTCTGGTGTGTTCTTGATTTTTCCATTGTGTCCTATTTCGCCGTACCAAATCCCCAAAATGTATCATATTATTCATATTTAAGTGAATAATCAATTCAGTCATCATAACTTGGCATTTTTAACCTAAGCAATCAAAAAGAGGAAATTTATTCAATATTTTCACTCATCTGTGAAAGAGGGGCTTTAATTCTTCATGATGTAGTTATTTTATATGTAAATCAATTTTGCAAAAGCATTTGAGTTGTAATTAAAAAAAAAATAAATTTCCCACAGTGAAGGCCAGATAAAGCAAGATACTATCTTTATTCTTATTAAGCATGACAAACATTGAGTGTTAGGTAAATGCAAAAAAAAAAAAAATTGGAAAATTTATTTTTTTGACCATAATGTCTCAAATGAGAGACCAGTTTCTGAGACGGACACACATACAGAGAGAGAGAGAGAGAGAGAGAGAGAGAGAGAGAGAGGTCACATACTTTGAGAGATCAAGTACACACAAAATACATGTTATACATAAATTATGAAAACTAAAAATTATGAAAATCAAAAAGGCTCTTTTTAACCATTTAGATCTGCAATATCATGAGTGGACTAGTGTATTCGTACAGACTAGCTTTTCATTGTACAAAGCAAGTTACCAAGTTAGACCTCTGAGGCAAAACTCATTGGCAAGTTTCACTGATGCTGGTGTCCGATTCGATATTTGGAAACCAATGTACTATTAATGGGTCACATTGACTAATGCTGGACACTGAGTGCATACCTGGACGATTCAACATTTTATTTTTAAAATAGTTAATATATATTTTCATCAGTTATTTGCAATATAAACATTTGTGGCATTAGCTGTGAAAAGTGTAAAAACGAAAGTGTATGTATGAAAGTGATTTTACACTTATGAAAGTGATCTGTGATCAACGATGAAGACAGAGGATGGGTCAAATCAAAACCATAGCTTTTTTTTTATTATTTTGCACTGTTTATTTCAAATAGGTGTCACAAACATTTAATTATTCTAGATAATCTCCATTATTGTCAATTTCAGTGTTCTAGCACTTGGAAAATGTCGAGATTCCCTTAGAAAATAAGTCTCATTCAAAAGTCATATTCTTCTGGCTGCTAATGTATTTCACACGTACTAGCCCTGTGATGACCTGGCGACTTGTCCAGGGTGTGCCCCGCCTTTCGCCCGTAGTCAGCTGGGACAGGCTCCATGGGTGGATTTCGATGAAATTCTGAGAATGATTAACTTAGAACTGATAACTTTATCAATTAATTAATGGATTAATATATTCAATTTATTGCACTTTCTTTCTATTGCTTCCGTATATTATTTTTTTTTGTGGCAAACCACACAAATGCAAGCGCCTGGAATGTTTAGTTTTTTGCACTAAATGGCTTTCCGAGAGTTTGGTCACATCTAACTACAGCCCCAAAAAAATACCATTGGCCATGCTGAGCCTAGCTACATTGCTAACAGGAGTGACAGCGCGTCTGACTGACTGGGAGGTCGCGCAAAGCTCGGAGAGGTACGGAGCAGCTCGTCTCAATTCAGATAAGA
Organism: Neoarius graeffei; assembly: GCF_027579695.1. Lineage (NCBI taxonomy): Eukaryota > Metazoa > Chordata > Actinopteri > Siluriformes > Ariidae > Neoarius > Neoarius graeffei. The sequence goes on from NC_083583.1 coordinate 72,407,905, forward strand.
GCATATTTCATTATGGAAGTACGGTGGACTGTTCCTTTAAGAGAAGAGTAACACACAAGACCACTTCTCATGCCTGGGGATGTGTGTGCCGGCCCAATGGATTAAAGGATATGGGACATGAAAAATGCACGCTATATCAGTTTCTTTCCATTAAAAATATGAATTAATTGCATCAACAAATGAGCAATTCCAGCGTTATGGACGTGACACTTGAACTCAAAATGGCAACAAATGACCCAGTGCATGTTTTATTGTCTCCCAGTATTTAAACAGGTGTTGCATATTTTAAGGCTGTACCATACTGGAGAAGTGATAGAACAAGAACAATTCCCATAGTACATCTAGGGCATGCCAGAAAATGCCAATAAAAGATGCGTTATGGATGTGACAGAAAAAGTATCACTTTTCTTGGGTGACTGTACATTTTTATCAAACTCTGTGAAATTGTAAACCTAATGTCGAAATGGAGATATCCGTTTGATAGAGGGGTCCAAGGTGAATATTAAAAAATCTTTGTTTAAAATATTTTGTATTTCATGCAGAGTTTCGGAAGGAAAAGTCAGCGTTATGGATGTGACGAAATTCCGTTATGGATGTGACGCGTCTGAAATAGACATGGCGTATGTTTAGAAAATCAGCAATTTAACCACCATAACCCTTTGAAAAACTCTCTAAATATCAGCTAAAACTATCAAAGTTCTTAAATAATATTTAGGATGGCTATTGTTTTGCTGTTTTGTGGATTTTAGCATACATTTCTGTGGCTTGTGGCAATAATACAGAATTGTACATGATCAAAGTTGATTTTAGCTTGGGGTTTACATTATAAGAAAGAGAGACTGACAGTGACATATTAGGTTGGTTACAAATTGGTTCAACTTATTCACATCTGTAAAATACAGGCCTAGGTGAGATCTCTGGGAGTGGTTTTGATGTATTACATGTTGCTTTATTTTTGCATGGTGAGGTTGACATTTACATGGAATTGCCCAGATACAAAATCTATTAAATTCAGCAAAATCGTTATATTGAATGATTATATGGCATTTCTATATGGCATTGATATGATTATATGGCATTTCTGCTCGACTTCCGATATGCATTTTCTACAACCGGAAGAGCTGCTGTCACGTGATCATACGTCACAAAAACTTTCGGGCACAGCACAAGCGGGTAGATGAATGGAGAAGTGGATGCCAAGAAAATTGTTTTTATAGTCTTTGAAGTACATTGGACATCATGGTGTATTGTGCTGCTTATGGTTGCAATAATTCCAATGAGAAATGCCCTGGAGTAAGTTTTTTTGCATTCCCCAAGGACCCGAAGCTGAGGAAAGTGTGGGCTCACTACTGCCGTAGAAAAAACTTTGCACCTGGGCAATTCCAGCGTTATGGACGTGACACTTGAACTCAAAATGGCAACAAATGACCCAGTGCATGTTTTATTGTCTCCCAGTATTTAAACAGGTGTTGCATATTTTAAGGCTGTACCATACTGGAGAAGTGATAGAACAAGAACAATTCCCATAGTATATCTAGGGCATGCCAGAAAATGCCAATAAAAGATGCGTTATGGATGTGACAGAAAAAGTATCACTTTTCTTGGGTGACTGTACATTTTTATTAAACTCTGAAATCGTAAACCTAATGTCGAAATGGAGATATCCATTTGATAGAGGGGTCCAAGGTGAATATTAAAAAATCTTTGTTTAAAATATTTTGTATTTCATGCAGAGTTTCGGAAGGAAAAGTCAGCGTTATGGATGTGACGAAATTCCGTTATGGATGTGACGCGTCTGAAATAGACATGGCATATGTTTAGAAAATCAGCAATTTAACCACCATAACCCTTTGAAAAACTCTCTAAATATCAGCTAAAACTATCAAAGCTCTTAAATAATATTTAGGATGGCTATTGTTTTGCTGTTTTGTGGATTTTAGCGTACATTTCTGTGGCTTGTGGCAATAATATAGAATTGTACATGATCAAAGTTGATTTTAGCTTGGGGTTTACATTATAAGAAAGACTGACAGTGACATATTAGGTTGGTTACAAATTGGTTCAACTTATTCACATCTGTAAAATACAGGCCTAGGTGATAGCTCTGGGAGTGGTTTTGATGTATTACATATTGCTTTATTTTTGCATGGTGGGGTTGACATTTACATGGAATTGCCCACCTACTGTTTCCCACAAACTGTGTTCGGACCATTTCACAGAGGATTATTTCAACTTTAATACTCAGGTACTGAACGAAATTAATTGCCAAGCCAAATTTAAGAGGCTACTTAAAGATGGAGCCGTTCCCAACGTCCCAATTCAGGAACAAGACGGCGGAGTGAAACCAGAAGTGCTACGGCCACCACGAGGTGCATTCGCTAAGCGTCTGAAAGCCGAGGTAAGGATTAGTATTATAATTTTGGGTGCATCAATTATTGATTATTTAGCAACTATTATTAGCAACTATGCGGATTCCGACAAACATCGGTGAGGACAATAGGCCGTATAGCCGGGTTCATGGAGGCAGTGATAGCGCCATAATATACAGGGCCTAACATTCCTACAACTGTAGAGACAGTCAAGAAATCCTGTAACATTAATGGACATTTAAATAAATGTTATGTTGGTAAGTTTGTTTAACTTTTCTTAATTTTCATCTCTTTCGCCAAACGGCGTAGTGTTGTTGGCTGTGTGATGGCGTTTCGCCATTTTGAAGCACTCTGGAAGCATTGTATCTCAATCAATCAATCAATCAATCAATCAATCTCGAAAAATATCAGCAAAAAAAAATAGCTTGCAACGGACTTTAGCTAGATCTATGATGAACTTTCAATGTATGATACAAAAATAATACTTCTTTCAACAGATTAGCCTTTGAGCAGAATTGTTTTTAACTTACCAGGAAGTGTTATCGAGCCGACCGCTTTCAGTTTCATGGGGACTGAATTAACCCTCACTCTCAATCATCTGACCCATCAGAGTAAAGATAAGATCCATGTTCATGTGAATTTCCAGCTATCGGTTCAAATTGATAAGGTCTAACTTCACATCTCTGTGAAACATCGGGAATGTCACTGTCGATGGTGTCCATTTCAGTAACCTGTTTACTTTAGATTCCCAAGCGCTGGCTCCTTGGAAAGTTTGTTACGTCACGGGTCACGTGACCGCCTAGCTCATTAACGAATCCTTGTTTTACGCTGATGTATAAAAAAAACTTGAATAAATGTGATGATTTTCACATTTTTGACACCCTGCAGTGATTTAGATGGCATTTCTTATGTCCTTTATACATAATTATGCCCAGAAAAAAATCCATGTCCCATATCCTTTAAAACCATAGAGATCAAGATGCATGCGGGACATTCCACCGAATGGGTGCCATTTGCTTGTTGTACCACTCCCAAATTAAACTTAATTTGTTATATATCTTTTCAACACTGGTTATAACAACACATTTAACTATTCAAAATGTGTATTGGTCAACCTCAGGCTACATTATTTTTTTTTACAAGGTTTGGAAGTCAAAGATGGCTGCATACTCTTTATATGAGTAACAGGACTGAGTTTTTAGCCTAGGATTAGCTAATACATGGAATTAAGCCACATGGCATCATCGCTAATAGCATGACCACACTTAGCACATTCTAGTGATTTACCAAAAATCTGTATTTTTAAAATAAATATCTAAGAAATAATTTAAGTAACAGGACGGTATGTTGACATTGACCTTATCAGTCAAAGTTAAAAAAAAAAAAATCATCAAATATACAGAAAAGTAAATGAGAGAACTAACTTTTGGTCTTCCCATGGCCTTCAGAAGACACAACTGATGTAACTTTCTGTTGAGCATGTGATTTATGGAATGTTCCAAATTTGTCAAATGGGGTAATATGTTTGGGTAACAGGACTGAGTGAAAACCCAGGGACATGACTAAAATGTGTATTTTAACTAAAGATATTGCGGCTTTCTTATGAAAAAATATATTTAAACCATGGACAGGATATGGAGTCACAACAGTGCAAAAGAAATACAGTTTCTGAAGGATTTTAATTATATATATATATATATATATATATATATATATATATATATATATATATATATATATAAAATAGTTAAGCATAGAGTGCGGGGACACGTAACATGCTATTTTTCAGTGTTTTAGGTAGTTTTTATTAATCCTTACAATTATATCTCTCTTAAATTTGAAATCAGACCAATGTACAGGACATTCTGCGTAATAGGAAATGTATTTTAAAGTACATTATGTGCATTTATACATATAATTTTCTAAGGACGGAAATGGCACCGATTCGGTGGAATGGCTCATGCACTTTGAAACCTTTTACCGTATAATTAATTACCGTTTAGCAAACTACTAATTTACCAAGCACAAATTATACTCACCGGGATTATGAAGGCCGTTTGATCAACTGAGAAGCCTCGAGAAGAAGGGATTTTATCCACAATCACAGTAATGGCTGCGTCCTCATTTGGGTTTTCAATGCATAGAGGTAAGAATTTGGATGACTCCAACTTTACCGTCCCGAAAGTCACGAAAGGAGACCTAGAAAACTGAACCAAGCTGAGAACTGGAACCAGGACATTGTTTTCTTTGCCGTGTCCGTTTGTCCGAGGATTACCTGATGGACTGATATCAAAGAAACCCGCTGGCGCCAGCGTATTGGACATGTTCTCGATTACTCCCTCAAACAAACCATAATAACACTCCAACGTTAAATCCACCTCGACTATTACAACCACACGCTCCTTAGACAATTAGATGCTTTTTGAATTTGAGGATGATGTGGTAGCCAATCACATCACAGAACCCCATTCGCTGGTCCAATCACGGATGGGCAAACAAAATACAGCCTATCAGATCTTTTAGAATCGGTTTAAACGTTTTAAAGCCGCGCCCACAATACAGGAAGTTAACGGCTCCCTCTGATGGTTGTTTTGTTGCTTTGTTTGTGTATTTCGTATGTTTTGTGCAATGATTTGTGACAATATTACATAAATTAACGGCAAATATCTTGAATTTGAATATATGAGGAGAAATAAATAAATGTTTTTTGAAACAAAAGATGAGCATACTAAGACCAAAATAACCCTCACATGTGAAACATATTATTTGTTCAATAAAACGAGTTCAGATTTATTTATCACCTGTCTACAACTGGTTTGTTGCAGAAATTAAATTTGATTGACTTTATTGCAAGAAAAACAAGTAATAAACACATTATTTTGAATACATGATAATTATTTTTGGATACTTCCGTGGCATCAAGTGAAAGTATTAATTGAGTGTCCAGTAGGTGGCAGTGTCACATAGCCCAAGCCAGAATTTACAGAATTAAGAAACAGCGAGCCATTTTAACACACCTATCATGTAGGCTTAATTTATGAGTTCAGCTATCGTATCCGGGCGGCACGGTGGTGTAGTGGTTAGCGCTGTCACCTCACAGCAAGAAGGTCCGGGTTCAAGCCCTGTGGCCAGCGAGGGCCTTTCTGTGTGGAGTTTGCATGTTCTCCCCGTGTCCGCGTGGGTTTCCTCCGGGTGCTCCGGTTTCCCCCACAGTCCAAAGACATGCAGGTTAGGTTAACTGGTGGCTCTAAATTGACCGTAGGTGGGAATGTGAGTGTGAATGGTTGTCTGTGTCTGTGTATCAGCCCTGTGATGACCTGACGATTTGTCCAGGGTGTACCCCGCCTTTTGCTCGTAGTCAGCTGGGATAGGCTCCAGCTTGCCTGCGACCCTGTAGAACAGGATAAAGCGGCTAGAGATAATGAGATGAGATGAGATGAGATGAGATGAACTATCGTATCCGATCAAATTTGCCCCAAGAAAAGTATTTCCTGACTTTTCACCCCCATCATTACCTCCTCATATTTTCTCAACTTTACCTACATTCCTTACAAATATTTATAGCGCTCCTCTTCATTGTTAGTTTTTTTTCCTTTTCCAATTCAGTCTCTGAGCGCCCTCCACAATTATTGGCACCCCTGGTTAAGATGTGTTAAAAGCCTTAAAATAAATTAAATTTTTATTGCAGAAGCATAATCTCACATTGAAAATTGTAGAAAAATGTAACCCTTAACTCCTGTGAATTAAAAAAAATCCCTGACTAAGAAATATTTTCCATAAAATCACCTGTTCCACAATTATTGACACCCATAACAATTCCTAGACTAGAAAATAAATGTAATTGAAGCATTTCTGTCATTTCTACTGTAGTTTGTAAAGTTGATCAGAGTATCTAGGAACCTTTAATTAGTAATTCATCACATCCTGTTTCCCTGGGGTATAAATATGATGTGACACAGAGGCCTATTTCTCTTATCCACTCTTCAACATGGGAAAGACAAGAGAACACACCATTCAAGTAAGGCAGATGTGTGTCGACCTTCATAAGTTAGGCAAGGGCTACAAGAAAATAGCCGCTCACCTACACCGGCCCGTATCTACAGTCAGAGGAATCATCAAGAAGTTTAAAACAACTGGAACAGTGGCAAACAAGCCTGGACAAAGATGCAAGTTTATCTTGCCACCACACACAGTGAGGAGGATGGTAAGAGAAGTAAAAAGTTCTCCAAAGCCCACTGTTAGAGAATTGCATCAAAGAGTAGCATCATGGGGTCACAAAGTCTCCATAACAACCATCAGGCACTATCTACATGCCAACAAGCTGTTTGGGAGGCATGCACGGAAAAAGCCTTTTTTCACTTACAAGCATAAACGTAAACGTCTGGAATTCACTAAGCGGTACTGGGACTTCAACTGGGACCGTGTGCTTTGGTCAGATGAGACCGAGATAGAACTTTTTGGCAACAAACACTCTAATACATCACAAAAGATGAGTATGCAGAAAAGCACCTGTGAAGTATGGGGGAGGATCGGTGATGCTGTGGGCCTGTTTCTCTTCCAAAGGCCCCGGGAACCTTGTTAGGGTGCATGGCATCATGAACTCTTTGAAATACCAGGACATTTTAAATCAAAATCTGGTGGCCTCTGCCCAAAAGCTGAAGATGGGTCATCACTGGGTCTTTCAGCAAGATAACGACCCTAAATGTGGCCAAATCTACACAAAAATGGTTCACCAGACACAAAATCAAGCTCCTCCCATGGCCATCTCAGTCCCCAGACCTCAACCCAATTGAAAACTTGTGGGGTGAGCTGAAGAGGAGAGTGCATAGGAGAGGACCCAGGACTCTGGATGATTTAGAGAGATTGTGCAAAGAGAAATGGTCAAATATCCCTCTCTCTGTATTCTCCCATCTTGTGAAATGTTATCGGAGAATGTTAAGTGCTGTCTTGTTGGCAAAAGGGAGTTGTACAAAGTATCAAGGGTGCCAATAATTGTGGCACACATGATTTTATGTAAAAGAATTAGTTCTTAATGTGGGATTTTTTTTCCCCCACCGAATAAATGCACTTGAATTAAAGTTTGGATTTTTCTCTTTTTTTGCATTGTTGTCCTATATTATTAAAAAAAATAATTTATTAGAAGCCTAAGAACATATCTTAACGAGGGGTGCCAATAATTGTGGAGGACGCTGTGTAAAAATATATATATACATTAGCAGCTACAATATCAACACCTTAACAATCTTTTGGCAATTGCAAAAGTAGAAAAGACTTTCAATACATAAATTGTGCATGAATAATTACGCAAACTTCCACTGGAAAAAAAAAAGTTTATTCCCGATTACTTAGCGTATTAGATCATGTTCCACAATTATTGACGCCTTTGTCCACAGTTATCAACACCGTTCCACAATTATCAACAGCCAAATGATTATTTATTTTTAAAAAATCAATATGTGGTATTAGGCAGCACGGTGGTGTAGTGGTTAGCGCTATCGCCTCACAGCAAGAAGGTCCTGGGTTCGAGCCCCGGGGCCGGCGAGGGCCTTTCTGTGCGGAGTTTGCATGTTCTCCCCGTGTCTGCGTGGGTTTCCTCCGGGTGCTCCGGTTTCCCCCACAGTCCAAAGACATGCAGGTTAGGTTAACTGGTGACTCTAAATTGACCGTAGGTGTGAATGGTTGTCTGTGTCTATGTGTCAGCCCTGTGATGACCTGGCGACTTGTCCAGGGTGTACCCCGCCTTTCGCCCATAGTCAGCTGGGATAGGCTCCAGCTTGCCTGCGACCCTGTAGAAGGATAAAGCAGCTAGAGATAATGAGATGAGATGTGTGGTATTAAGTTAACAAATCATAGTTTTATTTAAAATGTATTTTACACAGACTTATATTTAGTACAAAATATCTTTTATATAAATATATCGATGCTTACGTAACTGAGGAAGTAATTCTAATGTTTGTAAACAAATGAACTGATGATGTTTAACCTGTGTCAGAAAATCTTTTGTTCCACTTTCTACCCACTTTCTAAGTATTTTCATAGCTCACATTTTGTTAATTATTCGTTGTTGTTGTTTGTATTAATTTCTAGTTTTGTAGTTCACCAGTAAATGTCAACTGACAATTGACATTGTAACCACATGAAAATCCTCGAACCAAAATGTAAAATGTCTATTGATATTGTAATAAGGGGCAGCATGGTGGTGTAGTGGTTAGCGCTGTCACCTCACAGCAAGAAGGTTCGGGTTCGAGCCCCGTGGCCGGCGAGGGCCTTTCTGTGCGGAGTTTGCATGTTCTCCCCGTGTCCGCGTGGGTTTCCTCTGGGTGCTCCGGTTTCCCCCACAGTCCAAAGACATGCAGGTTAGGATAATTGGTGGCTCTAAATTGACCGTAGGTGTGAATGTGAATGGTTGTCTGTGTCTATGTGTCAGCCCTGTGATGACCTGGCGACTTGTCCAGGGTGTACCCCGCCTTTCACCCGTAGTCAGCTGGGAATGGCTCCAGCTTGCCTGTGACCCTGTAGAACAGGATAAAGCGGCTAGAGATAATGAGATGAGATGAGATGAGATATTGTAATATGTGGTAAATATTTAAAACAAACTGGAAAAAAAAATAATGAATGGAATAGAAAATTCTGAATATTTCAAGCGTGGGTTTTTTTTATATGATATGAATGAATTCTAGTCTAATTCTATTTATTACAATAGGATTCCAAATAGGGCAGCATGGTGGTGTAGTGGTTAGCACTGTCGCCTCACAGCAAGAAGGTCCTGTGTTTAAGCCCAGCGGCCGGTGAGGGCCTTTCTGTGTGGAGTTTGCATGTTCTTCCTGTGTCTGTGTGGGTTTCGTCCGGGTGCTCCAGTTTCCCTCGCAGTCCAAAGACATGCAGGTTAGGTTAATCGATGGCTCTAATGGCCCTTTTCCACTACCCTTTTTCAGCTCACTTCAGCTCGCTTCAGCTCACTTCAGCCCGACACGGCTCGCGTTTCGACTACCAAAGTACGGCATGACTCAGCTTGCTTCAGCCCTGCTTAGCCCCTAAAACTCGCACCATTTTGGAGTGGGGCTGAAGCGAGCCAAACCGAGCCGAGTGAGGCTGGGGGCGTGAGCAGACACTCCCCTGTGCACTGATTGGTGAGGAGGAGTGTCCTCACATGCCCACACACGCCCCGCGAGCACGCTGGGATCTGTAAACACCGTAAACCCGGAAGAAGAAGAATTACGAGAATTTCTGAAGCCTTATGCGCCTCGCCTCATCTATACGCTCTTGCCAGTATCTGTTGGCATTGTCGGTGACTACAAGCCACAGAACCAAGACCAGCAACACTAACGACTCCATGTCCTCCATGTTTATTGTTTACTATTCGGGTCGTGAGACTACCACTTAAAAGCTCACTGATGTCACTGTTTGCGCTGCTTAACGACATCACGTGATGTCCACCCACTTTCGCTAACTCCACCCAATGTGTCCACCCACTTCCAGCCAGCACGGTTCAGCGCAGTTGTAGTCGAAATGCAACTCCAACAGCCCCGCTCAGCTCGACTCAGCCCAACTCAGCACGGCACGGCTCAGCCCAACTCAGCCGCGTTGGTAGTGGAAAAGCGGCATAAATTGACCGTAGGTGTGAATGTGAGCGTGAATAGTTGTTTGTCTCTGTGTTAACCCTGCGATAACTTGGTGACTTGTCCAGGGTGTATCACGCTCATAGTCAGCTGGGATAGGCTCCAGCTTGCCTGAGACCCTGTATAACAGGATAAGCGGCTACAGATAATGGATGGATTCCAAATACTCTATAAGCATTCCATTCTGTTATAAATAAGAAAAAAATTATTATAAATCACAGCGGTGGCACGGTGGTGTAGTGGTTAGCGCTGTCGCCTCACAGCAAGAAGGTCCGGGTTCGAGCCCCGTGGCCAACGAGGGCCTTTCTGTGCGGAGTTTGTATGTTCTCCTCATGTCCGCATGGGTTTCCTCCAGGTGCTCTGGTTTCCCCCACAGTCCAAAGACATGCAGGTTAGGTTAACTGGTGACTCTAAATTGACCGTAGGTGTGAATGTGAGTGTGAATGGTTGTCTGTGTCTATGTGTCAGCCCTGTGATGACCTGGCGACTTGTCCAGGGTGTACCCCGCCTTTCGCCCGTAGTCAGCTGGGATAGGCTCCAGCTTGCCTGCAACCCTGTAGGACAGGATAAAGCGCCTAGAGATAATGAGATGAGATGAGATAAATCACAGCACTTTTATTTTTTTAAAGTACTTCATCAACTTCAACAATGTTACACAAAGATCGATCCACAACAGTTGTAAATGTCACTCAATTCCACAGGGTGTCAATAATGCTGGACATCACTTTTCCGTTTCTGCAATAAACCTTCTTGCTCTTTGAAAAGGACGAAACTGGTGTTGGTGTTTGTCATTTTTCCACGACAGATGATAATGTCCGGGTTTTCCTCAAATTGCTGGTCATGCTAAAAAAAAACATCCATCTCAAGGAAGGAGTTGTGTCATCAGATGACAAGATCAATGGGCAAGCGGGGGGGGGGGGGGGGGTGTCTTCTGGTTATTAATTAACCAATAATAACTGCTGTAACTGTTGTAACTGAAACTCACCTTTGTAAAATTGTTTTCTGTTGGTAAATCTGAAAAGGTGTCGATAATTATGGACTGTTGATAATTGTAGCCACCATTCTATAATTATTTTTCTGGAGATCATTTCAGTTTTTTCTTTTCTTCTTCCAGGCAGCATGGTGGTGTAGTGGTTAGCACTGTCGCCTCACAGCAAGAAGGTCCTGGGTTCGAGCCCAGCAGCTGGCAAGGGCCTTTCTGTGTGGAGTTTGCATGTTCTTTCTGTGTGGGTTTCCTCTGGGTGCTCCAGTTTCCCCCACAGTCCAAAGACATGCAGATTAGGTTAACTGGTGGCTTGAAATTGACTGTGAGTGTGAATGGTTGTTTGTCTCTGTGTCAACCTGGCAACTTGTCCAGGGTGTACCCTGCCTCTTGCCCATAGTCAGTTGGCATAGGCTCCAGCTTGCCTGCGACCCTGTAGAACAGGATAAGTGGCTATAGAGGATGGATGGATATTTCTTCTTCCTTTCTGTTTAGGACTGTAGGTGTACAGTATGTAGGGTGCTATTGGTCTTAAGTGATCAATGTCATCTCATCTCATTATCTCTAGCCGCTTTATCCTTCTACAGGGTCGCAGGCAAGCTGGAGCCTATCCCAGCTGACTACGGGCGAAAGGTGGGGTACACCCTGGACAAGTCGCCAGGTCATCACAGGGCTGACACATAGACACAGACAACCATTCACACTCACATTCACACCTACGGTCAATTTAGAGTCACCAGTTAACCTAACGTGTATGTCTTTGGACTGTGGGGGAAACCGGAGCACCCGGAGGAAACCCACGCGGACACGGGGAGAACATGCAAACTCCGCACAGAAAGGCCCTCGCCGGCCACGGGGCTCGAACCCGGACCTTCTTGCTGTGAGGCGACAGCGCTAACCACTACACCACCGTGCCGCCCTGTGATCAATCTCATTAAATCATTAAATCAGTCTCATTAAATCAGTGAATCAGTCTCATTAAATCATTAAATCAGTCGCATTAAATCAGTGAATCAGTCTCATTAAATCATTAAATCAGTCTCATTAATAATACCATTAATTTTGGTGCTTAATAATAAATTACCAAACAGCTAAATTATGGTATATTCCAAATTGTTATGACCACTACCAATGCAGCAATTATGGATTACTTACCACACCACATAACTCATATACACCTTGGAATTCTTTGAGATTGGATGACTTCAAATAATATATTAGGAGCAACAAATAAACACACAGTTTCAATAATAATTGAATTTATTATAACAAAGATAAAATGAATAATAGCAGTTGAAATCTTCAAATGGTCAGCAGCAAACAGTGAGGTATGTGTGTACATGGGAGTGTGTGTGTGTGTGTGTGTGTGTGTGTGTGTGAGAGAGAGAGAGAGAGAGAGAGAGAGAGAGAGAGTGTGTGTGTGTGTGTGTGTGTGTGGCCTGAAACAAAAGACTAGCCTGGGTTGCTAGCTAAGGCAAAATAATTCTACCTCGTGATGTTAAGGAGAACAAAAGGGTGTGTGTGTGGGGGAGGTGACCACATGGTTGAGACAAAGGTGACCACCTCGTGGTATTCTAACCCACTACTTATAACATTACCAAATTCACTGAAATCTTGATGAGGTCAAAATATGTGTAATAATGAAATTAAAAGTGTTAGGAAGGATAGAGAAGCATGCAACAGCCTATCTATAAACAAACAACTGAGAGAACATAGAACAATGATCAATTCACACTCTAAGTGTCTACAGTGTGTACAATTAAACAATTCCTGAGTTTCAATTCACACTACTTCATAAAGCTAATTCCTAAGACTAGTCTTTTTGCCCAAAAATGCCAGTCTTAATTTTCCAGTATTTTTACTCCTATGTAGGAATTCAGAAATGTTCCGAAACTTTCGGAGTTCACAGGAGCACGTGAGTTGCTTCCGTGAAGACGCAGAGAATTTCTTGGTCCGACGCTTTGTTGTTCGTGAAGAAAATTCTCTGATCAAACAATGTGCACAGCGATTTAGTCAGAAGGAATCCGGTCGCTTCTAACTTTTAATTAAACTGCTTTGGGCAGCAGTCGTAACGTTACTTATAATAAACAAATGAAACCGGTTATAACTCAACCAAGAGAGAGAGCGCAACTCAAGTAGTTCTACCGTGGCCAATGGTAAACGAAAGTGCGCTAAATGTCTCTTCTTGTAAGAAAGACGTCTTTTCTTGGGTGCTCTGACGAGCGGCTCTCTTTGTGCCTGCAGACAGTGATGGTCCAGACGAGAGAGAGTGCCTCTTTATGTCAGTGTGACCCAAGTCACATCCGTGCCAAAAGAGACCGAGCTGGGAGTTTCCGGGTCACTTATAGAGCCATGGAGGAAGTGACGTAGGTGATCCCGCCCAGCCGTGACGTAGGTCATCGTGGAAGTTGGTTGATGGGATCTGTAGGACAGTTATTGAAACAGGATTATTTTCTCATGTTATTTGCCATTTTCACTTCATTCTCATAGTCATGTCTTCACAGTATTTACTGGTCACGTCAATCCTGATCTATTTAAATAACTTATAGATTATTCCTCAGAGCTCACACTAATATCTCAGGTCTCATTTTCTTTAATACACATTGGCTTTTTATACTTTTGAATTGTTATATTGATCTTATTTTTGTTTGATAGAGTTATAAATAGGGGTGGCACAGTGGTGTAGTGGTTAGCGCTGTCACCTCACAGCAAGAAGGTCCGGGTTCGAGCCCCGTGGCCGGCCAGGGCCTTTCTGTGCGGAGTTTGCATTTTCTCCCCGTGTCCGCGTGTTTCCTCTGAGTGCTCTGGTTTCCCCCACAGTCCAAAGACATGCAGGTTAGGTTAACTGGCGACTCTAAATTGACCATAGGTGTGAGTGTGAATGGTTGTCTGTGTCTATGTGTCAGCCCTGTGATGACCTGGCGACTTGTCCAGGGTGCTCCAGCTTGCCTGCGACCCTGTAGAACAGGATAAAGCGGCTAGAGATAATGAGATGAGATGAGAGTTATAAATAGGTATTGCCTAATGGTATTTAGGTTTTTTTTAAATTTATGTCAGACATTTTTATGTTTTGGAAATATTAATTTGTATGGAAATTTTCTATATTCTCTCACTTTTCTAATAAATGGATAATTCGAATAATTTATTTTGTTATAATTATGCAGTAAATTGTAATTAATTTAGGACTTGTTTAATTTTATTATTATTAGATGATTGATTGATTGCACATAATTTGTAAGTATACCTACGGATTGGTACAGGGATGGACTGGGACCAAAAAACAGCCCTGGACTTTCCCCCCAAATAGGCCCACTATACTATAGTATACTATACTATAGTGCTATAGTAAAGTGCTATAGTGGTATATTGTCTGTCATAACAAAACCCACACAGATGAACTATTTATGATTGTTTATTCAAGAACTCAAGAACACCTAATATTCAAGAAGACTAAACATCACTTGCATCTCCTAAACAAAAATGAACATAGACATTGTCTTTTATACTGCTATTTTACAGTCACTTCTATGCTTGCATTTTAAAGAGGAAAAAAAATCTGTATCACTGATATTTGTAACTGACTTTGCCAACAATAATTACACTGAGCAGTCATTCTGAATGTTGGCCATTAAAGGTTGGTACAATTAGTGCTGAGGGAGAAGTTTCCTCAGAAGGTCACTGTTTTCTGCCACTCTGTCAATGATACAGTCACTATCCAGGGACGTGAGGTTGTCTTTTTCAGTAGCCATTAACATGAAGGCCTCAAGGTGTTCCTGAGAACTGCTGCTCCTTAAGCGGTTCTTGATGTATTTTAGGATAGACCCTACCCTGTGCATGTTGCTCCTTTCATGCTCCTGTACTCTTTGACTGATGTGCTTCCAGTCCTTCATTCCACTTATGAATGGACTGGTTTCATCTGGCCTAGCAAATGCTAAACAAACTGTACAATACAGTGTGTGATTCTCCTCACAGTATGTAAGCCATTTGTGGTTAGTACCATCTCTACAGCTGAACAATCTTTGTAGAGACAGGTTTTTGGGCTTTTGCTGGGGGTGGTAACTGAAAAACTGCTCCAGGCTGTAACTGTCTGAACTGGGGCGGCTGAAATATTGGGGCACTGATCCCTCATTCTGGCACTTTCCTGGACTCTCCCTGTCATGTTTTGAGCTGCCACTATCTTCAACCTGAATAAACATGTTAGGGTTTTGCTGGGATTCGAACCTGGTTCGCTGGTGTGATAATCCAGCAAACCCCCACTAGGCCACCAGGGGGATGACTCAAATGCAGAGGCATGAGGCGGAAGTAGAAAAAGTATCAAAAGGTTTATTTACAATATTTACAAAAATCCAAAAAGCTCAGAAGATGAAGGGAAAAAAGAAATATCCAAAGTACAAAATAAAAGCCAAAAAAAACAGAAAAGAAAAGGCAAAAATACCAACGCTCAGAAGATCCAAAAACACAGTAAATAAAGTCCAAAAAGCAAAGTGCAAAACCAAAAAGACAAGGAACACGGTACAGAGGAAACTGGAGCTAAACATAACAGCACAAAGACTCTGTGACAAGAGGCCTGAACTCAGGGGTATAAATACACAAACTAAAATAGGCCACAGGTGACACTAATGAGGACTAGGCGGGGCACAAGACACATGGAAAACAACAAACATAAAATACAGAAACAGTGGCGGCCTCTAGAGGCCAAAACAAACATGACAAGAAAATGAAATAACAGCGGCCTCTAGAGGCCAAAACAGTCCCAGTCCTAACAAAACAAACAATTGAAAAGATGGAGTTGGATGCTAATGCTATTGTTGATTATATCTAAACTATGCAATGGCATCTAGGAAAACCCTTCACACTGTGCACTGACATATGCTTGATTAACATTTGTTTAATAGTATTATTTGGAATGACAGCCTTTAAACCTGTACTTATACCTCAAAATTCTATTTTTAAAATCCAGCCAAAACTTTGGATAAACATAGCATTTGATACCTAGGCTACAGACAAGAAGAATAAAACAGATTTGGAGGTTTTTCCTAAATCCCAATTACATTTTTAGCCTTTTAGGTCTATTCTGTGTAAGAATTAGCCTGCTTGACACATTTTATAGTTTTAATATTATGCTGATTTTTTTGGTATGTATGCCTGACAAATAGATCTAAAATTAGGCTATTAACAAATTGCACAATGCAATGCTGCTGTGATTAGTTATGATACTATTCAACCAATCATCCTTCAAACAACATTTGTAGCCTATTCCACAGACATTCCACCACGCACCACGAAAGAGAAGACAAAGATAAATAGTGCTAAAATGGAAAACACTTCTCCCCCTCAAACTTTTGGTTAATGATAGGCTAGAGCTTTGGTTCTCTTGAACGTAAAGAGCCTAATCTGCATGAATTATGCAGAGGTGAACATATGAAATCGCGGCCATTTGTGCTTGCCTATCTATTTATAATTGGCTTGCTTGGTAGTTACTTGTTTGTTTTGACATCAATAAACCACATGTTTCTCATCATCACACCGCAAATCCAGTCAATAGAAGATTGGCCTACTATGAGAGGGGTCTATGAGTTGCCTTTACTTAACCTGTTTTATGCTATGGTTTTATGTCGTTGTCACTTACCGGTACCTCCTCTGGTGAAATTCCCTCAGCTGCCTGCCCTCATCATGACTATCATCATCAGCATGTGGTTGGTCAGGTTGGATGTGCACCTGGTTCTCAGTCTCGCTCGGTGATAACATGACTGTGGCAGTGGGGGCGTGGTCAAGCGTCGATCTGTGACCAGAGGGCAGAGTCAGGGAAGGTAAGTGGCAGAATCACTACACCTGATGTGAATTAACCTGTGTTTGTGTGTCTTCCCAGCAACCACACCCTATATAAGGAGAGAGAGGGCAGAGGAAGGGGGCTCTCTCCCGCACCAGAAGACTTGTGTGTGTGTGTGTGTGTGCGCGTGCGTGCGTGCGTGCGTGTGTGTGTGTGCGTGTGTGTGTGTGTGTGCGTGTGCAACTAGGAGAGTGTGAAAAGTTAAAGCGGAAAAGCAAAAAATAAATGAGTTTTGGAACTCAGCTCTGGCCTGCCGTACTTCTGTGCTCCACCCACTCACTCTGACTTCTACAGTGATGCTGAAACCCGGGGACCGAGCACAGAAGAGAACAGCCCCATGGAGTCCTCCCCCTTCGCAGACCTGATCCACGCCCTCACCACGGCCCAACAGAGCCAGCACCAGGCGCCGCTTGCCCTCCGAAAGGAGCAAGAACAACGGTTCGAAGCCCTGGTGCTGGCGCAACAGGAAGATTGTCAGGCATTCTGGCACCTCCTCACATTGGTGGGGGCCACCATCTCCACCGCTGCAGGCCCACTCCACCTCACCCCGACGAAGATGGGCCCGCACGACGACCCGAGGCCTTCCTCACGCTATTTGAACAAGCAGCAGAAGCCTTGGGGTGGCCAGTGGAACAGCGCACAGCGCTCCTCCTCCCCCTGCTAACGGGCGAGGCACAGCTGGCTGTGCTACAGCTCCGGCTGGTCTACGCGGATCTGCGCCGGGCCGTCCTCTAGCGTGTGGGGCGCACCCCCGAACAACATCGTCAATGCTTCCGCGCTCTGCGCCTAGAGGAGGTCGGCTGCCCGTTCGCATTTGGCCAGCAACTCCAGGAGGCCTGCAGGCGGTGGCTGAGGGCTGACAACCGCGACGCCGAGGGAGTCGTCGACCTGGTGGCACTGGAGCAGTTCATCATACAAATTCCCAAAAGAATGGCGGAGTGGGTCCAGTGCCATTGCCCGGCGTCGCAGGATCAGGCCATCGAGTTGGCAGAGGATCATTTGGCGGCTGTTCCCGCGGCAGGATCACAGATCCCTCTCTCTCTCTCTCTCCCCCTCCCGTTCTGTGTCTCGTCCTCGCCCCGTTCCCCCACCGCGGAGGCGGGGGCCGGCTCCCTCACAGCTGGTCCGCCGCACCCATGGTGTCCTCCCGTTTCCCACTTCTGTGTCTGTCTCTCCCCCCCTTCAGATGAGTGAGCCCCAGAGTACCGGTGCAGAGAGAAAGCCTGGGCCGGTTGCCGGGCCACCTCCAACAGCAGTGCTCGGTGATGGAAGTGGGCGCGGTGGTTCGGATCCCCGACGCGCCAGGAGCCGCCCTCGATCGGGCCGGAGCATATCGCATTCCGGTGAGTATCCAAGGGGATACATATCAGGCTTTGGTGGGCTCTGGCTGCAATCAGACCTCAATTCACCAAAGCCTGGTGCAAGACGAGGCATTGGGGGGAGCACAGGGGGTGAAGGTGTTGTGTGTGCATGGGGATGTTCATAGTGTATCGATCAAATCAATAGCTGGATGTCACAAAATTTTCTTCAGCTGAACACAGATAAAACAGAAATAATTCTATTTGGAAAAAAAGATGAAAGACTCAGGATTACCACTATTCTTGACACAAAAGGGATTAAAACTAAAGAAATGGTTAAAAATCTTGGTGTTTTCATTGACAGCGAGCTAAACTTTGACAGTCACATGAAAGCAATCACTAAAATGGCATTTTATCACCTAAAAAACATTTCCAAACTAAGAGGACTTATGTCAAAACATGATCTGGAAAAACTAATACATGCCTTCATCTCTAGTAGGGTTGATTACTGCAATGGCCTTTTCACAGGCCTGCCAAAAAAGACCATCAAACGACTTCAGCTGGTTCAAAATGCAGCGGCGAGGGTTCTCACACGAACAAAAAGAACAGAGCACATTACTCCAATTCTAAGGTCCCTTCACTGGCTTCCAGTAAGCTACAGAATTGACTTTAAAGCATTGCTGCTTGTGTACAAATCTCTAAATAGTACAGGGCCCAATTACCTCTCTGATATGTTGCAGCGGCCTAACCCAATCAGATCTACCAGATCGCAACAGAAAAATTTACTATTAAAACCAGTTGTTAAAACAAAGTGTGGTGAAGCAGCTTTTAGCTACTATGCAGTACAGCTATGGAACCAACTGCCAGAGGACATTAAAAATGCTCCTGCTGTTGGCAGCTTCAAATCTAGGTTAAAGACCAAGCTGTTTTCAGATGCTTTCTGTTAAATAATTAATATTTTTACATTTTTTATAATCTTTTTCTCTGCATGTTTTAAATTTATTTTAACTTTATTCTATTTTATTCTGCTAGGTTTTTTTTTTCTCTTTCTCTTTCTCCTTTTTCTTTTTGGCATTTTAATATTTTATTTCTACTATTGTTTAATTCTTATTATTTTCTTTTAATTCTTTTAATTCTTTTAATTAATTATTTTAGAATAAAGATAAAATTATTTTATGTAATTTTATTTCTCTATTGTTCACTGTTTTTGTTTTTACTTCTGTAAAGCACATTGAACTGCCATTGTGTATGAAATGTGCTATATAAATAAACTTGCCTTGCCTTGCCTTGCCATAGCTACCCTTTAGTGTCAGTCCACATTTTTTTCAGTGGGGAAAAATTTAGAGTAAAGGTGGCGGTTAATCCTCGCCTCACCCACTCGATAATTTTGGGGACTGATTAGCTGGGATTCGGGACATTAATGAGTCATTTAGTAAAGAGTGGGTCCTGCCATAGTTCAGCAAGGGGAGGTCCCGGTGTCGCTTTGGTGGGAGCAGCTGTCACAGAGCCGTCTACGTCATCTCCGCGTCAGAGTGAGGAGCCGCCGGCGACTCCTCCCTCTCTCGGGGAATCCCTCGTGGATTTCCCGTTACAGCAGTCGCGAGACGAGACTCTGCGGCATGTGTTTGACCAAGTGAGAGTAATCGATGGTCAAACGCTCCAGCCAAACGCCATCCCATCCTTCCCTTATTTTTCTATTATGAAGGATAGATTATACCAACTGACGCAGGACACTCAGACTAAAGAACAAATCACGCAGCTCTTGATTCCAAAAAGCCGCCAGGAATTGGTATTCCAGGCAGCTCACTTTAATCCCATGGCTGGACACTTAGGGCAGGATAAAATACTAGCCCGAATAATGGCCCGGTTCTATTGGCCAGGAATTCGCGGCAATGTCCGTAGGTGGTGTACGGTGTGCCGCGAATGCCTATTAGTAAATCCAGCGGCCATCCCAAAAGCGCCTTTGCACCCTCTACTGTTAATCGAGACCCCGTTCGAAAGAATTGGGATGGATCTCGTCGGGCCATTAGATTGGTCAACACGAGGGTACCGCTTTATATTAGTTCTGGTGGACTATGCAACGCGATACCCGGAAGCAGTGCCTCTTCGCAATATCTCAGCACGCAGTATTGCAGAGGCGCTCTTCCGCGTCATCTCCTGAGTTGGAATCCTGAATGAGATTCTGACTGATAAAGGCACCTCGTTTATGTCACGAACACTGAACGAACTATATGGGTTATTAGGTATTAAGCCGATCCGCACCAGCGTTTATCACCCACAAACAGACGGTTTAGTCAAACGATTCAATCGCACCCTCAAAAATATAATTAAGAAATTCGTAAGTAAGGACGCATGTAATTGGGATAAATGGCTCGAACCCCTTGTTGTTTGCAGTGCGAGAGGTCCCACAAGCCTCCACGGGGTTCTCCCCATTCGAATTGTTATATGGGCGTAAGCCGCGTGGCATTTTAGACGTGCTGCGAGAAAATTGGGAGGAGGGACCTTCACCAAGTAAAAATGAAATTCAATACATTATTGACCTGTGTGCAAAACTCCACACACTCACGCACCTAACCCAGGAGAATTTGCAGCAGGCCCAAGAACGGCAAACCCACCTGTATGACAAGGGTACGCGCCTTAGGGAGTTCACACCGGGAGATAAAGTACTCATACTGTTGCCCACATCGAGCTCCAAATTAATCATCAAGTGGCAAGGACCCTTTGAGGTCACACGGCGAGTCGGGGACATCAACTACGAGGTGAGGTGAATGGACAGGGGTGGGGCTCTACAGATTTACCACCTCAATCTACTCAAACTCTGGAATGAGGAGGTCCCCGTGGCGTTGGTGTCGGTGGTTCCGGAGAAGGTGGAGCTAGGGCCGGAGGTTCAAAAGGGAGTATTGTCATCGCGTGCCTCTCCGGTCCCCTGTGGAGACCACCTTTCCCCGACACAACTCGCGGAGGTTACCCAGTTGCAGACCAAATTTTCGGATGTGTTCTCGCCCCTGCCCGGCCGCACCGACCTCATAGAGCACCGCGTTGAGATGCCCCCGGGGGTGGTAGTGCATAGCCGCCTTTACAGGCTACCCGAACACACGAAAAAAGTGGTTCGGGAAGAACTCGAGGCCATGCTCGAAATGGGCATCGTCGAGGAGTCCCACAGCGACTGGAGCAGCCCAGTGGTCTTGGTACCCAAGGCCGACAGGTCGGTCCGGTTCTGTGTAGACTATAGAAAAGTCAATGCGGTGTCTAAATTCGACGCGTACCCAATGCCTCGTATTGATGAGTTGCTCGATCGACTAGGCACGGCTCGCTTTTACTCGACACTGGATTTGACAAAGGGTTATTGGCAGATCCTCTTGACTCCACTATCCTGAGAAAACACGGCCTTTTCCACACCGTTTGGCTTACACCAGTTTGTCACACTTCCTTTTGGGCTGTTTGGGGCGCCCGCTACGTTTCAGCGGCTGATGGATAGGGTCCTCCGCCCCCACGCCACCTATGCTGCCGCGTACCTTGACGACATCATTATTTATAGTAATGACTGGCCGCGGCACCTACAACACCTGAGGGCCATCCTTAGGTCTCTGAGGCGGGCGAGTCTCACAGCCAACCTGAAGAAGTGTGCGATTGGGCGGCTGGAAGTACAGTATTTGGGCTTCCACTTGGGCAGTGTGCAGGTGCGTCCCCAAATTAACAAGACTGCAGCAATTGCGGCCTGCCCAAGGCCCAAGACCAAAAAGGGGGTGAGACAGTTCCTGGGGCTGGCTGGCTATTATCGTAGGTTTATACCTAATTATTCGGACATCACTAGCCCGCTGACTGATCTCACTAAAAAGGGGGCACCAGATCCGGTCCAGTGGACAGAGCAATGCCAGGGGGCTTTTTCTGAGGTAAAGGCTGCACTGTGTGGGGGGCCACTGTTACACTCCCCTGACTTTTCTCTCCCTTTTATATTGCAGACGGACACGTCAGACAGAGGGCTGGGGGCTGTTTTGTCCCAGGAGGTGGAGGGGGAGGATCGCCCAGTGCTGTACATTAGTCGGAAGCTGTCAGTGCGTGTGGGGTGCTACAGCACCATAGAGAAGGAGTGCCTGGCCATCAAGTGGGTGGTCCTTGCCCTCTGTTACTACCTGCTGGGATGCCCTTTCACCCTCTGTTCAGACCACGCACCCCTCCAGTGGCTCCACCGCATGAAGGATGCCAACACGCAGATCACCCGTTGGTATCTGGCACTCCAACCCTTTAACTTCAAGGTGGTCCACAGGCTGGGGGCGCAGATGGTTGTGGCGGACTTTCTCTCCCGTCAAGGGGGGGGGAGTCGGCTGCGGGCCGGATGGCTGCCCGGCCTGAGTCAGGCGGTGGGGTATGTGGCAGTGGGGGCGTGGTCAAGCGTTGGTCTGTGACCGGAGGGTGGAGTCAGGGATGGTAAGTGGCAGAATCACTACACCTGATGTGAATTAACCTGTGTTTGTGTGTCTTCCCAGCAACCACGCCCTATATAAGGAGAGAGAGGGCAGAGGAAGGGAGCTCTCTCCCGCACCAGAAGACTTGTGTGTGTGTGTGTGTGCGCGCGCGACTGGGAGATTGTGAAAAGTTAAAGCTGAAAAGCAAAAAAAAAAAGAGTTTTGGAACTCAGTTCTGGCCTCCCGTACTTCTGTGCTCCACCCACCCACTCTGACTTCTACAGTGACATGAACGTTACTGCTGCTGCTTGTAGTTGCACTGCTGCCAAAAAGCTCTGTGAGCTTTCTACATTTTGAAGCATCTTCTTCAAGTGACTTCACTTTCTTTTGTTTTAACTTTTCCCATCCACCTTTCTCCTTACATTTTCTGCTTGCCATCTTTCTGTTGACAGACACTAACGTTACTCTTCTTTGTTGGCTTTTAGGCCTATGGAATAATGATTGACAGATAAATTATCATCTTAGCGCCACCTGTTGTTAGTTAATAGACTGAAAATTTTGGTTATTGAACAGGGCCAATGTCTGTAGACTGGACAGCCATTCTGGACTTTTCCAGAACGCACAGATTGCCAGTCCACCCCTGGATTGGTATCAAGCTGTTTGTACATAGGTAATTTGTAATATTTTCATGTAACTCTCTGTTCTAACCATTATTTGCATGATTAGTTTCATTCCATTTTTCATTCTGTGCAATAGAATTTATTTATTTATTTATTTATTTATTTAACTCTTTACCCCTTAAAGCAGTTGCTACAGCCACCCTTGTATATGTATATACTGTTCACCCTGAGAACATATTTACAAGAAAAAAAAGTCTAAAGACAAGGTTTTAGACAAGGCATCATATGTCATCATGATGGGATATACATGGGGTTGTCCGACATAAAAATATCCGACAAAAAATTCAAACCACTAATTTAAGGTTAGACAATGAAAGTGACCTTGTAGTTAACAATATAACTGTATCAGATCATCAGTTAGAATGTTTTACTCCCCTAAAAGAAACTGAATTACTTTCATTAATCTCTACATCAAAAGCCTCAGCTTGCATACTAGATCCCTTACCGACACATCTATTCAAACAGATAATGCCTGGAGTAATTGAACCACTTCTAAAAATAATAAATTCTTCTCTTATGATTGGCTATGCACCCAAATCCTTTAAACTAGCAGTTATCAAACCCCTGATTAAAAAACCTGACCTTGATCCCTGTCAGCTGTCCAATTATCGGCCAATATCAAACCTCCCCTTTATCTCCAAGATCCTTGAAAAAGCTGTGGCACAGCAGTTATGCTCATATTTACAGACGAATAACATCCATGAAATGTATCAGTCAGGATTTAGACCTCATCATAGCACAGAGACAGCACTGGTTAAAGTAGTAAATGACCTACTGTTGGCGTCTGATCAGGGCTGTGTCTCGCTACTTGTGTTGCTTGACCTTAGTGCAGCATTTGATACCATTGATCATTCCATTCTTCTGGATAGACTAGAAAATGTTGTGGGAGTTAAGGGAATGGCCCTCTCCTGGCTCAGGTCTTATCTAACTGATCGTTATCAGTATGTTTATATTAATGGTGATATTTCTAGACGTACCGAGGTAAAGTTTGGTGTTCCACAAGGTTCTTTCTTGGGTCCACTGCTTTTTTCTCTATATATGTTACCTCTGGGCGATATTATTCGTAAACATTGTATTAGTTTCCACTGTTATGCTGATGACACACAGTTGTATGTCTCTGCAAAACCTGATGAGAGACACCAGCTTAATAGAATTGAGGAATGTGTTAAGGACATTAGACACTGGATGCTTATTAATTTCCTTCTGCTTAACTCTGACAAGACTGAAGGACTTGTGCTAGGACCACATACAGCTAGAAGTAAGTTTTCTGATTACACAGTAACTCTGGATGGCCTTTCTGTTTCTTCACGTGCAGCAGTAAAAGACCTTGGAGTGATTATTGACCCCAGTCTTTCATTCGAAACTCACATTGATAACATCACCCGGATAGCTTTCTTTCATCTCAGAAATATTGCAAAGATAAGAAATTTAATGTCATTGCATGATGCAGAAAAACTAGTCCATGCTTTCGTTACCTCCAGGTTGGATTATTGTAATGCCTTACTGTATGGATGTTCCAATAAGTGCATAAACAAGCTCCAGTTAGTTCAAAATGCCGCAGCAAGAGTCCTTACTAGAACTAGAAAATATGACCACATCACGCCTGTCTTATCCACACTGCATTGGCTCCCAATCAAATTTCGTATTGATTATAAAATACTACTATTGACCTTTAAAGCACTAAATCATCTCGCACCACAGTACCTGAGTGAACTTCTGCTCCTCTATGACCCGCCATGCCTACTTAGATCAAAAGGTGCAGGCTATCTGCTGGTACCTCGTATAGTGAAGGCTACATCAGGGGGCAGAGCCTTTTCTTACAAAGCCCCACTGTTATGGAACAGCCTTCCAAGTAATGTTCGGGAATCAGACACAGTCTCAGCATTTAAGTCTAGGCTGAAAACATATCTGTTTAGTCAAGCCTTTTGTTAATGGTGTTTATGAGGTAAAGGAGTAGATCTGGTGGGTCCTCAGATATAGAGTGTTTTGGTAAACTGGGATGTATGGATGCTGTCAGTCCCCACTCGCTTGCTCACTCGAGTTTGTTGACGGTGTAGTGGCTGGCTGCTTTATGTCCCGGGGCTCCCTCATGCCTGTGTTACCTTCTGGCTCTCTCCTTTTAGTTATGCTGTCATAGTTAGTTGCCGGAGTCCCTGCTTGTACTCGGTGCAATATGTATACTGTTCCTACTTATTCAGGTGACATTGGGCATACCTAACCACCTGTGTTTTCTTTTCCTCCCCCCCACCCCAAATCTGTCCCTCTGAGTTACATGGAGTCAACAGGAAATCTTTTGGTGGAGACCTCGACTGGCTATCGTAGCCTGCAGGGAATCAGCCGTCAGACATTCTGTCGCATGTCCCAGACCCGGTGAAATGTAACTGAATTGTCTTGGCCAGCCCTAAGGGTCCCATCTGCATCTCATCATTGCTGAGGAGTGTGCTCCCATCACCCAATCAAGCATCCAGCCAGAGCAGGTCATGATATATTTTACCATATTAACATGCCATTGTGTGTTATGCCTGATGTCAAGACTCTCGTCTCTGCGAGCCTACCACACAGATTTAATACTTGTCATGTTTAGGGCATACCTAACAACGTGTTTTCTTTCTCTCTCTCTCCCCCCCCCAATCTGTCCCTCTGAGTTACATGTTGATCCTGGGATTGAGATGCTGGCCTCTTCTGCCCCTCGGACCTGCTTGATCCATCCTGGTGCCCTGTGTCTGGTCAGAGTTTTATCGCCCCACTCCTGTGAAGGACGGCCCCATGAGGACAGTTGAGGGTTATACCTGTTAAAACTGTTAATATTATAGTCAGGCTGTCTGTTGTTGCCCAAATGAGGATGGGTTCCCTTTTGAGTCTGGTTCCTCTCGAGGTTTCTTCCTCATGTTGTCTGAGGGAGTTTTTCCTTGCCACCATCGCCACAGGCTTGCTCATTGGGGATAGATTAGGGATAAAATTAGCTCATGTTTTAAGTCGTTCAAATTCTGTAAAGCTGCTTTGCGACAATGTTTATTGTTAAAAGCGCTGTACAAATAAACTTGATTTGATTTTCTAGTCTATCCAGAAGAATGTATCAGATCAGCAATTAGAATGTTTTACTCCCCTTAGAAAAATTTAATTACTTTCAATGGTATCAAATGCTACACTAAGGTCAAGCAACACAAGCAGCGAGACATAGACCTGATCAGACGCCAAAAATAGGTCGTTTACTGCTTTAATCAGAGCTGTCTCTGTGCTATGATGAGGTCTAAATCCTGACTGATACATTTCATGGATGTTATTCCTATGTAAATATGAGCATAACTGCTGTACCACAGCTTTTTCAGGGATCTTGGAGATAAAGGGGACGTTTGATATTGGCCGATAATTAGACAGCTGACAGGGATCAAGATCAAGTTTTTTAATCAGGGGTTTGATATCTGCTAGTTTAAAAGATTTGGGTACATAGCCAATCGTAAGAGAAGAATTTATTATTTTTAGAAGCGGTTCAATTACTTTATTGAACCGCTTTATTGAATTACTTTAGTTCATTATCTTTTTGAATAGATTTGAACACTACCAATTTTGTTTGACGCCATTTACTTTCCAATTTTCAAGTGGCCTGTTTTAAATTGCTAGTGTCATCATTATACCAGGGTGCTAATTTTTTGTCTCTGATCATTTTCCTTTTAAGAGGAGCTACATTATCTAAAGTATGGCGGAACATTGACTCTAAGCATTCAGTTGCCTGATCAAGTTCTGCAGGGGCTGACAGTGAACCAATCAAAGTTAATAACTCTGGGAGATCATTTATAAAGCTCTGTGCAGTAATTGACGTGAATGTACATTCAATACAGTAGCGTGGTGAGGTGCTTATATTATTACTCAGACATATTTTGAATGAGATGAGATAATGATCTGAGATAACTTCAGACTGTGGAAATATGACTATATTTTCTACGTTTAACCCAATGTTAGTATTAGATTGAGTGTGTGACCACCATTATTAATCAGAATGTCCTATGACATTCTGATTAATCTCTACTGAATCTAAAATGGACACAAACGCTGTTTTCAAACGGTCTTCTGGGTTATCGAAGTGAATATTAAAATCTCCGACAACTAAAGCTTTGTCTAAGGAAATAACCAGATCTGAGATAAAATCTGCAAATTCAGAAAGAAACTCAGAATATGGCCCTGGTGGCCTGTAAATAATAAGTAACGGAATTAACTGGGTAGACTTATTTTTCGAAGCTACATACATTATATGAGTATGAAGAACTTCAAATGTATTAAATTTATAACTAGGTTTGTGTGTTACACCTAGATAATCATTATTAATAACCGCGATGCCTCCTCCTCTGTCAGTTAGATGAGGCTGGTGTATATAACTATATCCAGGAGAACTTGCTTCATTTAATGCTATATATTCATTTGGCTTAATCCATGTTTCAGTTAAACAAAGTACATTAAACTCCTGATCAGTAATGAGTTCATTAACCATTAGTGCTTTAGATGTAAGAGATCTAATATTTAATAGCCCCACCTTTAGATCAAAGGTGCTGGCAGCAGCTGTACAGTCAGTATGATCTAATTTTATATTAATTAGGTTACTGGAACAAACTCTCTGAATATTTCTACTTTTTTGTTGAGCTCAGGGAACAGACACAGTCTCGATGTCGTGGACCCTGAGTGACGACTCTGTGCAGCTAGCAGACAGTTAGTTTAGCCTGTTCATTTGTGTAGCAGTTCGTAGGAGGGGGAGGAGTACAGAAAGACAGCAGGCCAGAATAAAGTTCAAGAAACTGTTTTATGTTGCTCTTTTCAGATGCAAAATCCACTCTCCCAGCCATGAACGCGCACACACACACGCGCACACACACACACACACACACACACACACACACACACACACACACACACACACACAAGTCGTCTGGTTGGGGAGAGAGCTCACTTCCTCTGTTCTCTCTCTCCTTATATAGGGCATGGTCGCTGGGAAGACACACAAACACAGGTTAATTGACATCTGGTGTAGTGATTCTGCCACTTACCTTCCCTGACTCTGCTCTCCGGTCACAGACTGATGCTTGACCAAGCCCCCGCTGCCACATACCCCCACCACCCGACTCAAGCTGGGCAGCTGTCTAGCCTGCAGCCGACTCCCCCCCCCCCGATGGGAGAGGACGTCTGCCATGACCATCTGCGCCCCCGACCTGTGGACCACCTTGAAATTAAAGGGCTGGAGAGCCAGATACGAATGGGTGATCCGTGCATTGGCATCCTTCTTGCAGTGGAGCCACTGGAGGGGTGCGTGGTCCAAACAGAGGGTGAAAGGGCGCCCCAGGAGGTAGTAGCGGAGGGTGAGGACCGCCTACTTGATCGCCAGGCACTCCTTTTTGATGGTGCTGTAGCGCCCCTCATGCACCAACAGCTTCCGACTAATGTACAACACTGGGCGATCCTCCCCCTCCACCTCCTGGGACAAAACAGCCCCCAGCCCTCTGTCCGACGCGTCCGTCTGCAATATAAAAGGGAGAGAAAAGTCAGGGGAGTGTAACAGTGGCCCCCCACACAGTGCAGCCTTTACCTCAGAAAAAGCCCGCTGGCATTGCTCTGTCCACTGGACCGGATCTGGTGCTCCCTTTTTAGTGAGATCAGTCAGCGGGCTGGTGACGTCCGAATAATTAGGTATAAACCTACGATAGTAGCCAGCCAGCCCCAGGAACTGTCTTACCCCCTTTTTGGTCTTGGGCTTCGAGCAGGCCACAATTGCTGCTGTCTTGTTAATTTGGGGACGCACCTGCCCGTTGCCCAAGTGGAAGCCCAGATACCGTACTTCCACCCACCCAATTGCACACTTCTTTGGGTTGGCTGTGAGACCCGCCCGCCTCAGCGACCTAAGGATGGCCCTCAGGTGTTGTAGGTGCCGCGGCCAGTCATTACTATAAATAATGATGTCGTTGAGGTACGTGGCCGCATAGGTGGCGTGGGGGCGGAGGACCCTATCCATCAGCCGCTGGAACATAGCGGGTGCCCCAAACAGCCCAAAAGGAAGTGTGACAAACTGGTGTAAGCCAAACTGTGTGGAAAAGGCCATTTTTTCTTGGGATAATGGAGTCAAGGGGATCTGCCAATAACCCTTTGTCAAATCCAGTGTCGAGTAAAAGTGAGCCATGCCTAGTCGATTGAGCAACTCATCAATACGAGGCATTGGGTATGCATCGAATTTAGACACTGCGTTGACTTTTCTATAGTCTACACAGAACCGGACCGACCCGTCGGCCTTGGGTACCAAGACCACCAGGCTGCTCCAGTCACTGTGGGACTCCTTGACGATGCCCATTTTGAGCACGGCCTCGAGTTCTTCCCAAACTACTTTTTTCTTGTGTTCGGGTAGCCTGTAAGGGTGGCTACGCACTACCACCCCCAGGGGCATCTCAATGTGGTGCTTTATGAGGTCGGTGCGGCCGGGCAGGGGCGAGAACACGTCTGAAAACTCGGTCTGCAACTGGGCAACCTCCGCAAGTTGTGTCAGGAAGAGGTGGTCTCCACAGGGGACTGGAGAGGTATGCAATGCCAGTGCTCCCTTTTGAACCTCCGGCCCCAGCTCCGCCTTCTCCGGAACCACCGACACCAACGCCATGGCAGAGTCCTGCACCGGGTCGGGTACCCACAGGTACCCGCGGACACGGGTGAAAAGTTGCTGAAATGGGCGGGTTTTTAACGTTGCGAAATTTTACGGGTGGGTATGCGGGCGGGCAGGTTAAAATACGGGTGGGTAGCACGGGTAGCATGTGAATCAAAATGGTAATAATTTCAGTAGGCTTTTTTATTTTTTTATTTTTTTAATCTATCGTAGGCCTATTTTCTTATCGCAGCAGTCCAGGCGACACAGCTATTTCGTCACTTTGCCGCGACTGCATCTGTAGCAACAGCATGTCTGAGCAGATCAAAGCAAAGTTGTCTAGCGGTGCGTATACAATAGTTAACAATGACTCTTCCAGGGCAAAGTCTGATATCTGGATTAAATTTGGTTTAATAGCAGACGAAGATAACAATACAGTAACTGGATATGCAGCGTGCAAAGGATGTAAAAAAATACTGGCATACGACAGTCAGAAACTGGGAACGTCTTCCCTCAGGAAACATGCAGAGACCTGCAGCAGGACGACAGCAACAGATGCCAGTGCAGCATCATCCAGCTCAACAATTGAACGTTTTTTCTCCCAAAGTTACAAACAACCAAGGCGCGAGGGCAAGGAGAAAATAGCGCAGCTGGCAGTGAATTTTGTCAGTAGAGACATCAGGTCTTTTGAAACAGTTAGTGGCGTTGGATTTTTGGAGTTGGCCCAGGGATTGATAAACGTCGGTGCGCGAGCAGTTGTAGTTGATGCACAACAACTTTTGCCAGATCCAACACCTGTCTCTCGCAGGCTTAAGAAGTTCGCCGAGGAAACAAGGGAACGCATTGCTCCTGAGATAAAGTCTCAAATGACTGACTGCAACGGTGCTGTCACGCTTGAATTTTGGACTGATGATTTCCGAAAGGTAGGCTATCTATGTGTGACCATGCATTACATTAACAGAGAGTGGGAGCTGGAGGAACGCGTGCTTTGCACCGCAGAATGGGACAGCACGTTGCGGAAAACAGCTGACAATATAAGGCCAGCTTTAATCCAAGCACTCCGTAAATTCGGTCTTGAAGACTTTTTTTCCAAGCTGGTGTATGTTACGGACCAGGGCTCAAACATTGTTGCTGCTCTCCGTACTGTGACACGGTTGAATTGCGCTGCTCATGTCCTGAACACGGTGCTGCATACCACTCTGGGGAAACACACAGAAGAAGAAGTATTTGGTGAAGAGATCTCTGGGGTCATTGACTCTGCCAAATCGCTTGTGACTTATTTTAAGCAGTCACACCTCCAGAGTCGTCTGGAGAAAACACTGAAAGCGTCAGTGTAGACACGGTGGAAC
Organism: Neoarius graeffei; assembly: GCF_027579695.1. Lineage (NCBI taxonomy): Eukaryota > Metazoa > Chordata > Actinopteri > Siluriformes > Ariidae > Neoarius > Neoarius graeffei. The sequence continues at coordinate 72,439,048 of NC_083583.1, forward strand.
TCACTTCACAAAATGCTGGACTCAATCAGCAGCCAGTACGAGGCCATCCGTGTTCTCCTGGAGGAGAGAGGAGAGGAAGACCATTTGACCCCAGTTACCAGGGAGACTTTGTCGGACATTGTGGCTTTTTTAGCTCGATTCAAAGAAGCAACCAAGGCCTTGGAAGCTTCAAAAACACCTACCATTCACTTGACAGCTGTGTGGCTGGAGCGCTTAAAACGCCACCTTCAGCCGTGTTCGACTGACAGCATGACATTGTCATCCCTGAAGGATAAATGTCTCAAGGTCCTTGACGAAAAATTCCAACTACACCTCCTGCACAAGCTGGCAATGTTTTTGCACCCAAAATTGAAAAGCTTGAGGCTGCTGTCTGACGATGACACAAACGGAGTTCACAACAAAGCTCGGCGTCTTGTGGAAGGCGAGTTGTGATTTTAATCTGTTACTTTTTAGTCAATTGACCCTTGGCCAAAGGCTTTATTATTATTATTATTATTATTATTATTATTATTATTGTGTAGCTAAAGCCTAGGCTATTCCTTGGCCCACCCCATCTCCACCTGCTCATCTCTGAATATTAGTCAGTTATTCACACACGAATGTTTCTTTTACCATAACCATGAACAAGTTGATTTGCATCTATTTATTTCTTTTATTCTTTTTTTCTATTCTTAACAGAAGTCCGTGAGAGACGCGACACTTCACCAGGGTCCAGCACGGTGCCCTTGAACCAAGCATCGAAGAGACCCCGTCTCTCACCTGACCATTTATTCGACGTTGAGGATTCCAGTGATGACTCCGAGGACGAAGACGAAGTTTCAGCATACATCCAACTCAAGACACCTAAGGGTGATTCGTTCGATGTTCTTTTATGGTGGAAAGAACATGCAGAGGATTTCCCCAACCTGGCAAACATTGCGCGAGGTGTTCTCTCAATCCCCGCATCCAGCGCTGCGAGTGAGAGAGATTTTTCCTCCGCTGGATTTGTGATCCAAGAACGCAGAACGCAGCTCAAACCTGGTACTGTGGACGATATACTGTTCCTGCACAGTAATCTCGGATAGATAGATAGCAATTAAGACAGCCTTCCATAGGCCTACACAGGTTGACTCTTTTTTTTGTTATAGCCTGCTGCTGCTTTCATTTTCAGCTGTGTTAATTTTCCGGTACAGCACATGTTCTGCGCGTTTTCCAGTTAATATTACTATTACTTGCCTACACGAAATTTTGAAAGAAAAAAAAACATGAACGTGTAGCTATTGCCAGTTATGGCTTGACTATTTCCTAGGTCTATTGTTTGAAATCCCGTTGGCATCGCGCTTTTTTCAGTGGCGCATTTAAAAATAAAGTTCTCAGTGGGAATACTTTCGATTTGTCTGATTTTTCACGGGCACGGGTGGGTAACGGGTAGAATGTTAACGGGTCCAGGTGGGTACGGATTTAACTTTGAAATAACCACAGGTTAGTGGGTGGGTGGGTAATGCACTGTACGGATATGGGTGGGTGCGGGTCTCAAAAAATGGACCCGTGCAGGACTCTGCGCCATGGGGACCTCCTTGTTCCAGAGTTTGAGTAGATTGAGGTGGTAAATCTGTAGCGCCCCACCCCTGTCCGTTCGCCTCACCTCATAGTCGACGTCCCCGACTCGCCGTGTGACCTCAAAGGGTCCTTGCCACTTGACGATCAATTTGGAGCTCGATGTGGGCAACAGTACGAGAACTTTATCTCCCAGTGCGAACTCCCTAAGGCATGTACCCCTGTCGTACAGGCGGGTTTGCCGTTCTTGGGCCTGCTGCAAATTCTCCTGGGTTAGGTATGTGAGTGTGTGGAGTTTTGCGCGCAGGTCAATAACGTATTGAATTTCATTTTTTCTTGGTGAAGGTCCCTCCTCCCAATTTTCTCACAGCACATCTAGAATGCCGCGCGGCTTACGCCCATATAACAATTTGAATGGGGAGAACCCCGTGGAGGCTTGGGGGACCTCTCGCACTGCAAATAACAAGGGTTCGAGCTTTTATCCCAATTGCATGCATCCTCACTTACGAATTTTTTGATTATATTTTTGAGGGTGCGATTGAACTGTTCAACTAAACCGTCCATTTGTGGGTGATAAATGCTGGTGCAGATCAGCTTAATTCCTAATAACCCATACAGTTCGTTCAGTGTACATGACATAAACGAGGTGCCTTGGTCTGTCAGAATCTCTTTCGGGATTCCAACTCGGGAGATGACGTGGAAGAGCGCTTCCGCAATACTGCATGCTGAGATATTGCGAAGAGGCACTGCTTCTGGGTATCGCGTTGCATAGTCCACCAGAACTAAAATAAAGCGGTACCATCATATTGACCGATCTAATGGCCTGACAAGATCCATCCCAATTCTTTCGAATGGGGTCTCAATTAATGGGAGAGGGCGCAAAGGCACTTTTGGAATGGCCGCTGAATTTACTAACTGGCATTTGTGGCACGCCGTACACCACTTACGGACATCGCCGCGAATCCCTGGCCAATAGAACCGGGCCATTATTCAGGCTAGTGTTTTATCCTGCTCTAAGTGTCCAGCCATGGGATTAAAGTGAGCTGCCTGGAATAGCAATTATGTGTGACTTGCTCTTTAGTCTGAGTGTCCTGTGTCATTCGGTATAACCTATCCTTCATAATAGAAAAATAGGGGAAGGACGGGGTGGCATTTGGCTGGAGTGTTTGACCATCGATTACTCTCACTTGGTCAAACGCATGCCGCAGAGTCTCGTCTCGCGATTGCTCTAACGGAAAATCTGTGAGGGATTCCCCGAGAGAGGGAGGAGGAGCCTGCGTCTCCTCACTCTGATGCGGAGATGACGTAGATGGCTCTGTGACAGCTGCTCCCACCAATGCGACACCAGGACCTCCCCTTGCTGAACTATAGCAGGACCCACTCTTCACTAAATGGCTCATTAACTCCCCGAATCCCAGCCAATCCGTCCCCAAAATTATCGAGTGGGTGAGGCGAGGATTAACCGCCACCTTTACTCTAAATTTTTCCCCTCTGAAAAAAATGTGGACCGACACTAAAGGGTAGCTGTGAACATCCCTGTGCACACACAACACCTTCACCCCCTGTGCTCCCCCCAATGCCTCGTCTTGCACCAGGCTTTGGTGAATTGAGGTCTGATTACAACCAGAGTCCACCAATGCCTGATGTGTATCCTCTTGGATACTCACCGGTATGCGATACGCTCCGGCCCAATCGAGGGCGGCTCCTGGCGCGTCGGGGATCCGAAACACTGCACCCACTTCCATTGCTGAGCACTGCTGTTGGAGGTGGCCCGGCTCCCCGCAGCACCAGCAAACCAGCCCGGGCTCCCTCTCTGCACTGGCGCTCTGGGGCTCACTCACCTGGGAGGGGGAAGAGGCAGACACAGAAGGGAAAAACGGGAGGGCACTGTGGGTGTGACAGGCCAGCTGGGGTGGGGCCGGCCCCCACCTCCGTGGTGGGGGAATGGGGTGAGGACGAGACACAGGAGGGGAGAGAGAGAGAGAGAGAGGGAAGAAGAGGATGTCCGCTGTCCTGCCATTGGAACAGCCACCAAATGGTCTTCTGCCAACTCGATGGCCTGATCCAGCGACGCCGGGCAGTAATACTGGACCCACTCCCCGGTCCCCTCTGGTAGGCGGGCGATGAACTGCTCCAGCACCACCTGATCGATGATTCCCTGGGCGTCACGGTTGTCGGCCCTCAACCACCGCCAGCAGGCATCCTGGAACTGCTCGCCAAACATGAACAGCCAGCCGACTTCCTCCAGACGCAGAGCGTGGAAGCGCTGTCGCTGCTGTTTGGGGGTGCGCCCCACCCACTGGAGGATGGCCCAGCAAAGGTCTGCGTAGGCCAGCCGGCGGTCAGCAGGGATCTGTAGCGCAGCCAGCTGTGCCTCGCCCGTTAGCGGAGGGAGGAGGCGCGCCGTGCACTGTTCCACCGACCAGCCCGAGGCGTCTGCTGCCTGCTCGAAGAGCGTGAGGAAGGCCTCGGGGTCATCATGCAGGCCCATCTTAGTTAGGGTGAAGGGAGAATGGCCCGCAGCAGTGGAGGTGGTGGACCCCACCGACACGAGGAGGTGCCGGAACGCCTGTTGATCTTCCTGCTGCGCCAACATCAGGGCCTCGAACCGGTGCTCTTGCTCCTTCTGGAGGGTGACTAGCACCTGGTGCTGGCTCTGCTGGGCCGTGGCGAGGGCATGGACCAGGTCCGCGAAGGGGGAGGACTCCATGGGACTGTTCTTTTCCTGTGCTCGGATCCCAGGTTTCGGCACCACTGTAGCAGTTTGTAGGAGAGGGAGGAGCACAGAAAGACGGCAGGCCAGAATAAAGTTCAAGAAACTGTTTTATTTTGCTCTTTTCAGATGCAAAATCCACTCTCCCAGCCATGCACACACACACACACACACACACACACAAGTCGTCTGGTTGGGGAGAGAGCTCACTTCCTCTGCTCTCTCTCTCCTTATATAGGGCATGGTCGCTGGGAAGACACACAAACACAGTTTAATTGACATCAGGTGTAGTGATTCTGCCACTTACCTTCCCTGACTCCGCCCTCCGGTCACAGACTGACACTTGACCAAGCCCCCGCTGCCACAGTCCGCTCCCTGGCCTTGGCTCTGGATTGTCAGAAATTAACTAGGCCTGTTCTGAGACTATGACCTATGCTGCAGAAAATGAGAGCAGCACCTTCCTGAGTGGGATGGATACTGTCCTGCCCTAACAGGCCAGCAGTGCCCTCAAAATTAGTTCAATTATCTATAAAGCCCACACTGTTTTCAGAGCTCCACTTGGACAACCAGCAGTTCAGTGACCATAACCTGCTGTAAGCTACATTGCCACGCCGCATTGGGATGGGGCCAGAGCATACTACAGCATCAGACATCGCCTTTGCTAATTTAAACACCTCTACAAAGTTACTCTTAGTAACCTCAGACTGATGAAGGTGTATATCATTAGCTCCTGCATGGATAACTATCTTTGAGAACCTGTGCTTGCCTAGGACCCTAAGATTACCTGCTACGTCCGGCACCCTGGCTCCCAGTATACACCCAACTAAAGCTGCTGGTGCCCCTAAAGGCTGAGCTAATTTCATGTACTGTATGATAGAGTCCCCTATAACCAGAGCTCTTTCGGGTTTCTCAGTAGGTGCATCACTAAGGAGAGCAAACCTGTTCGACACGTGACGCGGAGAGGAGTGGTGCTCCCGTGGGCGAGCCTCAGTGGTAGCTTTGGCTCAATGCTTATGCCGCCAAACTGTCACCCATTTGCCCCACGATAAGGGCTCTAATGCCAGAGTTGGAGGATTACTAACTCCGCCTAGGGCATCCAGACTTTCCCCTACAGAAACTACACTGTTCTCATTCTCACTGACCTTCTCTAAAGCCTGGATGCGCACTTCTAACACTATAATCTTCTCCGATGGTCAAACTCTCCAGCCGAGCACAACACCGGCTTTCCCTTATTTTGCTGTTATGCAAGATTGATTGTATCGAGTGACACAGGACACTTAAACAGGAGAACAGATAACTCAATTATTGATCCCAAAGAGCCATAGAGAACTTGTATTCCATGCGGCTCACTTTAATCCCATGGCTGGACACTTGGGGCAGGACAAAACTCTAGCCCGAATAATGGCCCGGTTCTATTGTCCAGAGATTCGCGGGGATGTCCATCAGTGGTGTGCAGCATGCATGAATGCCAATTAGTAAATCCTGCGGCCACTCCAAAAGCGCCTTTGCACCCTCTTCCCCTAATCGACACCCCATTTGAGTGAATTCGGATGGATCTCGTCGGGCCATTAGATCAGTCGGCATGAGGATATCGCTTTATTTTAGTTCTGGTGGACTATGCAATGTGATATCCAGAAGCAGTGTCTCTCCAAAATGTCTCAGCACACAGTATTGTGAAACCGCTCTTCCGCTTTATCTCCCAGGTCGGGATTCCGAAAGAAATCCTGACAGACCAAGGCACATTGTTTATGTCATGCACACTGCGCAAACTGTATGGGTTACTGGGGATTAAGTCTATCCGCACCAGTGTCTATCACCCACAAGTGAATGGCTTAGTGGAGCGCTTTAATCAAGCACTCAAAAACATAATCTGGAAATTTGTAAGTGAAGATGCATGTAACTGGGATAAGTGGCTCAAGCCCCTGTTATTTGCAGTACGAGAGGTCCCGCAAGCCTCCATGGGGTTTTGTCCATTTGAATTATTTTATGGGCATCAGCCGCGTGGCATTCTGGATATGCTACGCAAAAATTGGGAGGAGGGACTGTCGCCTAGCAAAAATCAAATTCAGTACGTTCTTGCCCTCATGCACTTAACCCAGGAGAATTTGTGGCAGGCACAAGAATGTCAAAGCCAGCTGTATGACAGGGGCACATGCCTTAGAGAGTTCACACCGGGAGACAAAGTGCTCATATTATTACCCATGCCGAGTATAGAGGCTAAGACTAACACTTGAAGCCCCTGAGGTGTTGCTTAACAAACACCAATCTGACATGCTTGCTCAGCAGGTGGACTCACTTGTATGCATGAATAAACAAATGTAGCATCTTCTTTCTTTTGCACATTTATTGTGGCTCACCGCAATGTTAAAATGCATCCAATAGCAATACATCCCAAGTCAGCATCATTCACAATAGTCCATTAAACGCAAATAAAGCACGCCAGAAAGTTCACATACAAACGCCGAGCATAGCGGTCAAAAACTGTATGTGTTCCCCTCCGTCAGGCAACACCTGTCACCTGAACAAAGGTTCCCCCATATATTGCTGTGACCAATTACATCATGGTGCCCCCAATGGACAATTATGGCATGACAAGAAATAAAAGGAAAACTGGCTCTTACACCCCGGCCCCTAATTAAAATGGTTATCATACAAACATGACAATTCACAAACACACAAAGAGCCAGTGAAGAAAAAAAATAAATAAAAAATGGGCACACAATGATGTACACATTACTCCAGTTGACACACATAATTGAGTACCCTTTCTAACTTACTAACCTGGAGGTTTGTACAGCAGGCAGAGCTTAGCAACTGGTCTATCATTTATGTTACTCTTTGTCTGGAGGCGTACTGAGCGAACAAACCCCCATTTGTCAGGATATGTTTCCAAAACTCTTGCAAGTGGCCATGAGCCACGTGGAGCAGTAGGATTCATAATGATGACAATATCTCCTTGTTTGAGATTTTCCTTACGTTCGTTCCATTTCTGCCTCTCCTGAAGCATTGGGAGGTATTCACATATCCATCACTTCCAGAAAAGATCCGAGATGTATTGAACTTGCCTCCATCTCCTCTTGATGTACAAGTCATGTTGATTAAACAGCCCTGGTGGTAAAGAGGTCCTTCCTTTCATTAAGAGGATATGATTAGGAGTGAGAGGTTCAAGGTCGTTCGGGTCAGCAGACAGCTTGGTGATAGACCGGTCATTCAATATGGCCTCCGCTTCACACATAACTGTGTGGAGTCCGTCATCATCCAGCCTCTGTTGCCAAAGAACTGAATTGAGAATCCTCCTCACCATGCGTATCACACGCTCCCAGACACCACCAAAGTGTAACGCTGCTGGAGGATTGAAGCTCCACTTGACTCCCTTTTGTCGCATTGCTCCTTCAATTTGTGTATGGTTAAGGGATGAAAGCGCCTCTCTGAGCTCTCTCTCTGCCCCAATGAAGTTGGTGCCATTATCGGACTGGATATGGGCAACCTGACCTCTTCGGCAGATGAAACGGCGCAGCACGTTAATACAGGCATCAGTATCCAAAGAGCATGCTACTTCTAGGTGGACCGCTCTACTGGACAGGCAGGTGAATATTACGCCGTAGCGCTTGACTGTACCACGACCTTTCTTCACCTCTATCGGTCCAAAGTAGTCAAGGCCCACATTTGTAAAGGGTGGATGGTCAGGAAGAATCCTTTCCTTTGGCAAGTCTGCCATCTTCTGCGCCCCCATCCGACCATTGTATCTCCTGCAGGTACAGCATTCAGCCACAATTCTCCTCACTGCAGAGTTAGCACCGGTGACCCAGTATTTTCTTCTCAGCGTGGACAGCATGTGATTCCGACCACTATGGCCAAGCCGCTGATGGAGGTCACGCAGTAAAAGAGTCGCCACATGTTGACCTTTTGCCAGAATGAGTGGATGTTTTACTTCCTCTGGCAGAGAACCTCTGGTGAGTCGCCCTCCAACTCTTAGGAGCCCGCCCTCCAGTCGCGGGTCCAGCTTGTAGGGCAAGCTTTGTTTACTGACCGTCTTCCCTGCAGATAAGGCAGCCATTTCCTCTTCGAACCTTTGATGCTGACAGAAGCGAATTATAGCAGACTCAGACTCGCACAGATCTTCAACAGTCAAGCTTCCTTTGCATTCTGCAGCATCCTGTGTGCTGCTGGCAGTGTCTGACTCCTTCCTTCTGTGAGCCCTACACAGAAGTAGCTTCTTTAGTCTCAAAAGCCAGGCTACTGCTACTTTCAGTTTCCTCCAGTCTGAGAAGTAGGTGATAAGATGGCTGGTGCTGTCAGAGGGTGTATTCACGTTGACTGCATTCACTACAGCCTCCTTCTTGACCTCTGGGTCGTCCAGCCTGATCACAGTGTCCACCACGTCACACAGCCAGTCCTGTTCTGGACGACGTAGCAGACTTGGACCTTGTATCCACCTATTGTGATCGATGAATGGCCGGACCCTCAGCCCTCTGGATGCATCATCAGCTGGGTTGTCCTTAGTGCAGATGTAATGCCATTGGGAAGGTGTTGTTGACTCCCTTATGGTTGTGACCCTATTCGCCACAAAGGTGTGGAAGCGCCTGTCCTCATTTCTTATATATTTGAGCACTGACGTGCTATCTGTCCAAAAGACTGACAGTTGTAATGGGATCCGAAGCTCTGCTTTCAACATCAAATCAACCCGAACAGCCAGAACTGCAGTGGTCAACTCCAAGCGAGGGATAGTGACAGCCTTTAATGGAATTACTCTAGCTTTACCCATCAGAAATGCAACATGAATGTCATTTTGGCTGTTCTGCATTCTGAGGTAAGTGACTGCACCATAACCTAATTCACTCGCGTCTGAGAAATGATGAAGCTGAGCTTGGACAATATCCCCAAATCCTTTTGACTTAATGCATCTGCTGACATGAAACTCTGACAGCATCTCCAACTCCTCCAGCCACCCTGTCCACTGATGCAGAAGATCTTGATGTATGGCATCATCCCAGCCAACGTTTTTTCGGCATAGCTCTTGCAGCATAAGTTTTGCAGGCAACATGACTGGTGCAAGGAAGCCTATGGGATCATAGACTGAGCTGGAGACAGACAGCATTCCTCTTCTAGTGCATGACCTCTGATGCATGTCCAGCTTGAATGTAAAAGTGTCCTCTTCGACACACCACCTCAGACCAAGAGCTCTCTCGACAGGGAGTTCATCCCGGTCCATGTCGAGTTCCTTCAGGTCCTTAGCTCGCTGGTCCTCAGAGAGAGCTTGCAGGACAGCACGGCTGTTGCTGGTCCATTTTGTCAGAGTAAATCCTCCCCTCTGACAGAGTATGGTCAGATGTTTCACCATTGACAGAGCCTCTTTGTCAGATGCCACACTTTTTAGGCAGTCATCAACATAAAAATTCTCTTTCACAGTTGACACCACCTCTTCTGGGAGGTCAACTTGACCGTCATCAGTGGTTTTCCTCAGAGCAAAGATGGCACAGCTCGGAGAGGAGACGGCACTGAACAGATGCACAGTCATGCGAAACACTGCCACATCTTTAGTAAGATCCCCTTCAGGCCACCACAGGAAGCGCAAGCAATCTCTGTCCTCCTGTGGGACTCTGACTTGATGGTACATTGCTTGCACATCTCCCATGATGGCCACGGGATGCTGTCTGAACCTCAGAAGAACTCCAAGCAATGTACTGTTAAGGTTGAGCTGCTGATTCAGTGAGGTTCCCTGGAACGTTGCAGCACAGTCGAACACGACTCGGAGAGTCCTTTTCCTGGGATGACGAACGCTGTGGTGAGGAATGTACCAGACTTTGCCGCTGCTGCCACTCAGTTGCTTGATAGGTACCTCCTCTGCATAGCCTCGGTTCACCATCTCAGTAATGCTGGCATTATACTCCTCAAAGAACTGCTTGTTTTTCAGGAACTTCCTTTTCAGGCCTATTATTCTTTGTTTCGCCACAGTATAGTTATTGGGCAGACACATGTCTCCTTTAAAGGGCAACTTCAACTGGTAGTGGTTGTCTTGGAGAATTGCCGACCTTTCCACAATCTCCATGAACTTCCTATCCTCTCTCGACAACCCCGTCTCCTCTGTAGCCCTCTCATTGAAGTCATGGTTGTACTGATTGATCAGCATCTTCTCCAGCCTGTGCACGGAAATCCTATTAACCAATGCAGGTGTATGCTCAGCACTAAGGCTGCAATCCTCATATACAGGACCATTCACGACCCATCCTAATGCTGTTTTTATAGCGTAAGGGCCATCACCACAGCTGTTTATGACTTCCCAAGGCTCCAGTATCTTGGGTACGTTGCTGCCAATCAGCAAGTCAATGCCAGCCTCTATCTTGGGAACATCGACTCTCACCAGGTATGGCCACTGCACCAGGTCTCCAGTAGTTACGATGTAGTCAGTGCTTACGGGCATTTTCCTCTGTGTCAGGGTCTCTGGAAGTTCATAGAACACGTTACTATTAATGCCAGACACCTCCAGGCCAACGAGTGAGTATGATGGCACCACTTGTTCTTGCCCCATTGTTTGGAGTAGAAACTGTGTTCTTTTCCCATCAAGGTGGAGCCTTCGCATGAGCTGCTCTGAACAAAAGGTGGCTGAACTGCCCAGGTCTAGAAATGCATATGTCTGGATCACTTTGTCACCTTTAGCAGATTTAACTTGCACTGGGAGGATTAACAACAGACAGCGATCTCTTCCGGCCCCTGTATGTCCACATGTCTCTGCGGCTGGACGTGACCCTGTAAGTCCATCAGATACTGTGGAGGAACTGGCCTGGACTTGTCCTGTGCGTTTGCTGTTTGTTGCATCACTCCTGTCAACATGAAGAGTAGTGGGATGTATTTGCCCACATGTCTCACAGGTTAAGCGCTGCTCACAATTTCGGCTCATGTGCCCAGCACACAGGCAGCCAAAGCACAAGTCTTTCTCATGATATATTTTACCATATTAACATGCCATTGTGTGTTATGCCTGATGTAAAGACTCTCGTCTCTGCGAGCCTACCACACAGATTTAATACTTGTCATTTTTAGGGCATACCTAACAATGTGTTTTCTTTCTCTCTCTCTCTCCCCCATCTGTCCCTCTGAGTTACATGTTGATCCTGGGATTGAGATGCTGGCCTCTTCTGCCCCTCGGACCTGCTTGATCCATCCTGGTGCCCTGTGTCTGGTCGGAGTTTTATCACCCCACTCCTGTGAAGGACGGCCGCATGAGGACAGTTGAGGGTTATACCTGTTAAAACTGTTAATATTATAGTCAGGCTGTCTGTTGTTGCCCAAATGAGGATGGGTTCCCTTTTGAGTCTGGTTCCTCTCGAGGTTTCTTCCTCATGTCGTCTGAGGGAGTTTTTCCTTGCCACCGTCGCCACAGGCTTGCTCATTGGGGATAGATTAGGGATAAAATTAGCTCATGTTTTAAGTCATTCAAATTCTGTAAAGCTGCTTTGCGATGATGTTTATTGTTAAAAGCGCTGTACAAATAAATTTGATTTTGATTTGATTTGATTCTCCTTTAAAAAATCTATCTTGTCCCTATGTTTCATGCGCTTCAACTGCTCACAGCGGTCTAACGAGTGACTTTGAGCACAACATGCACAAGTTGGGGCTACAGCATAGATACGCCTTGATGAAGTGGTCCTCAAGCCTCTGGCCTGTTCAGACTCCACAGGTGCAATGGTAGTGGCAAAACTTTTTCCTTTAGTCCTTTGCTCTGTATAGGACCTTGGCCTACTGGCAACTCTTCCTCCATTTGGTCCAAGTGGTGTGTCATTAATGTTGCCATACAAAGGGTCCGACAAGACGCTAACATGTCTTTCGATCACTTTGACCAGGTCATTAAATAGAGCCCTGTTGCCTGTTGCTTCCAGAATATCATGTGCAACACTCCTCCATCGCTCTCTGAGCTTAAACGGCAGCTTGGTGACAACTGCCCGAATGTTACTTGGCATGTCCAACTCTTGCATATAGTCAAGTTCTACCATGACGTTGCAGCAGCCTCTCAAAAAGAGGGAGTAGGCCTTTAATGCAGAGACATCTTCATTCCTTATTGGAGCCCAGGACAAAGCCTTCTCAATGTATGCCATGGCGACTTTGTACTTGTTGCCGAAGTGCTCCTGTAGGAAAACTGGCTCTTACACTGAGTTCTAAATTAATCGCCAAGTGACAAAGGCCCTTTGAGGTCACACGGTGAGTCGGGGACGTCGACTATAAGGTGAAGCGAACGGATGGGGTGGAGCATTGCAAATTTACCACCTCAAATTTTTAAAATGCTGGAATGAGGGGGTCCCCATGGTGTTGGCATCAGTAGTCTCGGAGAAGGCGGAGCTGGGGCTCGAGGTAAAAAGGATAACATCTCGAACTACTCCAGTCCCTTGTGGAGACCACCTCTCACCGACCCAACTCACGGAGGTAGCCAAGTTGCAAAAGGAATTTTCTGACTTGTTCTCGCCCCTTCCCAGTCATACCCACCTCATAGAACACCACATAGAAATGCCCCCAGGGGATGGTAGTGTGTAGCCGCCCTTACCACTTGTCCGAACACAAGACAAAGGTGGTTCAGGATGAACTCAAGGCCATGCTCGAAATGGGCATAATCGAGGAGTCCCACAGTGACTGGAGCAGCCCAGTGGTCCTGGTTCCCAAAACTGACAGGTCGGTCCGGTTCTGTGTGGACTATAGAAAAGTCAACGCGGTGTCTAAATTTGATGCATACCCAATGCCTTGCATTGATGAGTTTCTTGATGAGTAGGGCACTGCTCACTTTTATTCAACACTGGATCTAACAAAGGGATATTGGCAGATCCCCTTGACTCCTCTATCCTGAGAGAAAACGGCCTTTCCACACCATTTGGATTACACCAATTTGTCACACTCCTTTTTGGGTTTGTAGCAGCCCTTGGATCCCAAAGAGAGTCTCGACAGATGCTTAAGGTTTATTTTATTTTAGTTCGTAATAGCATCAACTTTAATCCATTTCGTCGTAGCCTTATAGCACCGTGAAAACTGTATCAAGACATACAAACAATAAACGTCTTAGCATCTAGTTTCCATGAATACAAACTCCTCATTATGTAAAAGCAACAATCATATACACAACCACATTTCATACATACATATGACTTAAACCATGACTGAATAAACAAACATACATACCTCACTGCACTCACCAAGGAATGCAAAGAAAAATGTATGACACGATAATCTTCTGTTGTTAAAACAGGCATCAAAATGAGCTTTTCTTGTATAAATAAAATACAAAAAACTTGGAGATAAAACTCATGTGGCTTAGGCCCAAACGAAGCAGCTTCCAATCACTCCCACCTGCAGGCTACCTTTACAAAGATCTCCCCCTTGTGCAAACTATGGTGTCACCCACAGGACAAAATTCAATACTATGAGCACACACAATATTCAATCACAAATTCACACACAAATCAGATCAAAGCACGTACAAAAATAGAAATATTTGTGAATAAATTAGAGAATAAATTAGACATATTTATATGTTGTTTTTCCCAGGCAAAATGACAAAACACATACAAGGACAATGGTGGTCCTTTACACTCCCACCAATCATGTCATGTTTCCCCAAATCATACATGATTCCCCAAAATTCTAAGGACCATTTACTATCCCAAGGTAGAAAAATGTGCAAGCATAAGGTATGTTAATAAAGTGGGTTATGTCTGTTCGTCTATCCGTATATTTGTGTGTTGATATATGCATGTGTACCTCTCATAACTATTCACTCTCAAGTAGCAGAACTAGCTTTTGTATTGGTCTTTCTATGATCGAAAGTCTAGATGGAGCATTGTGTTTAAGTGATCTCTGTTCCCCAACTTGTACTTTGACTCTTCGGACCAAACCATCATGGTCCACAGTCGCTTCCACCACTTGTCCCAATTGCCACTGGTTTCTTGGAAGGATTTCTTCTTTAGTAATGACGACATCATTCACCTTAAGGTTGCGTCAGGGCACGTGCCACTTTTGCCATGTGGAGATGTTGGAAAGGTATTCCCTCTTCCATCGGCTCCAGAACTGCTCAATCAAATACTGAATTCTGCACCATCTCTTTGTGCCATATACATCCTCTTTCACAAACTTCCCAGGAGGCGGAAGAGCCACTTTTGATTTCGTTAGAATTAAATGATTGGGCGTTAAAGGCTCAAGAGAGTTAGGATCATTTATTCCATCTATGGTCAGTGGGCGGCTATTGACAATAGCCATGGCCTCATAAAAGAATGTTCTAAGGGAGACATCATCGAGCCTACCTACACATTGGGCCAAAGTAGCATTTAGGACATTTCGAATTGTACATATCTGACGCTCCCAAACACCACCAGCATGGCTTGCTGATGGGGCATTAAACACAAATTCACACTGCTTCTCAGCCAGAAAGTTTTCCAAGGCCTGGTAGTCACACTGTTTGAGTGCTTCTTTTAATTCGTTCTTGGCTCCTATGAAATTCCTGCCTAGATCACAATAAAGCTGGTGCACAGCTCCTCTTAGACTGATGAAGCACCTAAGAGCGTTGATGAATGAATCCTTAGATAGATCTTCTAGCATTTCTATGTGCACAGCTCGAGAGTAAAGACAAGTAAATATCAGGCCATACCTCTTGTATTCCTTGTGATTTCTTTTAATGAGAAATGGTCCAAAGCAATCCATTCTGCAGTTTGTAAAAGGAGCAGATTCCTCAACATGCTCTTTAGGGAGCTCAGCCATCTGCTGTTCTTCAACACGATGCCTCAGTCTCCGACGTTGTACGCACTTATGTATGAGCTTAGAAACCAACTTGCTACAACCAAGGATCCAGAATCCATTTGCTCTAAGCTCCATTTGAGTTTGACTTCTGCCCTGATGGCATACTTGAGAATGATAGTGAGATGGAATAAGCTGAGTGACATGACCATCATTGGGCAAAATAAATGGATGCCGAAATTCTTCACTGAGAGCTGCATGTTTCAATCTTCCACCAACACGAAGTATGCCCTCACTCAAGATTGGATTGAGACAGAAGAGAGAACTGGAACTTAGAAAACTTTGTCCCATTTTGAGTGTCTTTATCTCTTGGCTAAATGACTGCTGTTGGACAAGCCTTATTAGAACTTTGGCTGCCTGCTCATACTCTTTGACAGTCACAACATCTGTGAGACACTTTCGTTCAGAGTACAGTCTTTTATTTCTTGCCACTACCTTAAGGAGTGTTGTCCAGGATGAAAATCTAGACAAGTGATCAAGCATATCTGTGCACTCACTCACACTTGATGCAAATGCTTGAACTGCCTTAACCTCTGGGTCCCCAACCAAGAGGTCATTTAATGGACAGGATTCAAGTTGAATTTCTTCCCTCTACAAGAACTTGGGACCTGATAGCCAGTTGTTTGACTGAATCTCTGATGCACGAAGCCCCCTAGAGGCGTGATTGGCTGGATTTTCTGCTGTATCAACATAATGCCACTGGCTTGAGTTGGTATTCTCCCTTATCAGATGGACACAATTTGCTACAAACACTTGAAACCTCCGCGCTTCATTACTGATGTATGCCAAAGTGACTTGAGAATCTGTCCAGAAGAACTCTATCAATCTTCATGCTCAACTCTGATTTCAGCAGAACACTCAGTCGGGCTGCAATCACAGCAGCTGAAAGTTCTAAGAGGGGAATACTTGTGACCTTTGATGGTGCAACTCTAGCCTTAGCCATGACGAGGCTGCAATGGACTTTATTTTGGTCATTCTTGTATTGAAGGTAAGAGCATGCACCATATCCCACACTACTAGCATCCGAAAAGTGGTGCAATTCAACACTCACATTCTTGCCAAAGTGTGGTGGACAGTAACATCTGGAGATTGAAACCTCTCTCAGCCCTTCGAGACTCGTTTTCCACTCCTTGCACCATGGACACAAGTCATCAGGAAGTGGATCGTCCCATTCAATGCTCCTATGACACAGCTCCTGAAGAACACATTTTCCACTCAGAATGAATGGGGCCACAAACCCCAGTGGATCATACAAGGAGGCTATGACTGAAAGAATGCCACGGCAGGTGTCAGGCTTGTCTTTCAAGTTTACATTAAAGCTGAAACGGTCACTTTCAGTTAGCCACTGAATTCCCAATGCATGTTCCACTGAGGCTGACTCTTGATTGAGGTCAAGGCTTTCAACACTTGCCACTCTTTCAGATGGTTCCACACAACTAAGAACTTTTCTGATTAGGAGTTGAATTTGTGGAGCTGTAAGCCTCCTCTTTTACACAACTCTCGTGCTTCAACTATCAACTCAGAGGCTTCTTTGATTGAAGGAACACTCACTAGCCCATCATCAACATAGAAACTGTTTACCATAAAGGCTGCTGCAGAAGGATAGAGTAACTTGTATTGCTGTGCCAAATACGTCAAGCCGAAGTTGGCGCACCCTGGAGAAGACATGGCGCCAAAAAGGTGAACAGCCATCTGATATTCTTTAAGCTCACGATCAAGGTCTCCATGCTCCCACCAAAGAAACCTCAAATAACTGCGGTTCTCAGCTGTGACAAAGAATTGATGGAACATTCTTTCGATATCGCAGATGATGGCTACTGCCTCTTTTCTGAAATGGCAGAGAACTCCCACCAGTGAATTAATCAGGTCAGGGCCTGTCAGTAAAGTGTCATTTAAAGAGATGCCATGAAATTTAGCTGAACAATCAAAAGACAACTCTTAGCTTGCCAGGTTTCTTAGGATGATATACACCGTGGTGAGGTATATACCAAAGGACCTCTTCAACCACTGCCTCTGGAACCTGCTTTGCATCACCATTGTTGATCACATCTTCCATAAAGGCTTTGTAATGATCATGGAACTGCTGATTAGCTTTTAACTTTCTCTTCAAATGCTGAAGACAAATTGTGGCCATCTGCTCTTTGTCGAATAGTTTTACTAAGAAGCTGAATACAGCGCACATCATCTTGGGAGACAAGTTTGCCCTCAGAATTTCTCTCGTTGAAGTCTGACTCAAGAACTCTCAGGATATCTGCGGCAGATGGAACGGGAATTTCCTTCACTCCAACTCTGTGCACAAACCTTTGTCTATCCAGATGGGGATTCGCTACTCCTATGATACTCCATCCCAGCTCGGTCTTCTGTGCAAATGGCTCATTTTCATGATCAATGATGACCTCAGGGGGTGCCAAGGCTGAAGGACCATCATATCCGATTAGCAGTCCCACATCACAGTCTTGAAATGATGGCAACTCATTTGCAAGATGTTTAAGATGAGACCACTGCAAAGCTGTAGCTCTAGTAGGTATGCAGGACTTGTCAACAGGAATAAAGTCACGTGTATATGCTTGCCATAACAGAATATGATTTTCATTATGAAAACTTCTAACTTGCAAGCTATCCACACTTTGACTGGCTATAACTATATCTACAGCACTCAACTGCAGTGGTTGAGTGACTACATTCAGCTCTCTAACAAGATCCTCCAGGACAAAGGTTGAATGACTCTGTGTATCCAGAAGAGCATATGTAAGAATTTCCTTTTCAGGTTCTTTCACAGATGACAAGAAAACTAGCATGATACTTGAAGTGGCAGATGCATCTTGAATCAGCGCAAAGCAATTGACCTTATGGACTTCCCGAGTTGCTTGGCCTTCTGTAGACATGGAACCTTTCATCGCGGCTTCCCCAGATTTCCTCTCTCTCTCTTCATGCAAACAAGTCAGATGGCAGCAACCACACACCCCACAGGCATGTCTTGTCCTACAGTCTTTAGTAATATGGCCCTTATGCAAACATCCAAAGCAAAGATGATTCTGATGTATAAATGCCCTTTTATCTCCCATAGGCTTGACAGCAAAGACTGGACACTTAGCAATGCCATGCAACTCATCCTTGCAGATGAGGCATGGCAACCTTGGCCTAGATGCAGACACACTTTCTGAGGTCTTTAATGTGTGATCTTTTGATTGGGCACTTGTGCTAAGAGTTTTTACTCTCTTAGGCAGCTTCTCATCTGCTGTTCTAGAACTTAGCAAGAAGGGAGAGGCAATGGGGTTACAGGCTATGCGAGCTTCTTTTAACACAAAGTCTGTGAAGCAGTTGAAGGCTGGATATGCTCCTGATGCATCAAGTTCTTCTACAGCAATCCTACTCCACTTTCGCACAATCCAATCTGGCAGTTTTTTCAAGAGCTTATGATTTTCCTCTCAGTCATTTAGAATGGTCAATCCTTTAACATGAGGCATAGCTTCTACACAGCTTTTTAAGAAATCTGCAAAATCTCTTAATGCAGAAGAATCATTTGAACTAACCTTAGGCCATTTCATAAGCTTGTCTCGAAAAGTTTTCTGCACAACAAAAGGATTTCGGTATCGGTCCTCTAAAACAGCCCAGGCACCCTCATATGCATCTTCAGAGATCCGGTAAAAGAACCCTTCTATGGCTTTACGGGCCTCTCCTACAAGGTAGCTGTAGTAATCCCCGATGTGGGTGGAGCACAGAAGCATAGCAGGCAAGAGTTCGTGTTCACACACACACACTTTATTGAGCTTTCTTTCTTTCTTTCTTTCTTCACTCATTCACTCACTCACGCACACATGTTGTGGTCGGGGAGCGAAACCATCTTCTCTCCTCTCCCCCTCCCTTTATACTCCATCCCTGCAACAAACACACACACACACACACACACACAAATTGACATCAGGTGTAATGACCTAGCCACTTACCTTCCCTGACCCCGCCCTCCATTCACAGACTGCTGCTTGGCCATTCCCCCCCTGCCACATACCCCCACCGCCTGACTCAGGCCGGGGAGCCATCTGGCCTGAAGCTGACTCCCCCCCGACGGGACAGGAAGTCTGCCACCACCATCTGTGCCCCCGGCCTGTGGATCACCTAGAACTTAAATGGCTGGAGAGCGAGATATCAACGGGTGATCTGCGCACTGGCATCCTTCATGCGGTGGAGCCACTGGAAGGGCACGTGGTCCGAACAGAGAGTGAAAGGGCGTCCCAGCAGGTAGTACCGGAGCCGGAGCGTGCTGCTTAATTTGAGGGGGAGCAAGCCGGAGCGTGCTGCTTAATTTGAGGGGGAGCAAGCCGGAGTGCGCTCCGGAACCTCGGCTGGAGCACTTCGGGAGCAAGCTGGAGCGTGCTGCTTAATTTGAGGGGGAGCAAGCCGGAGCGCGCTCCGGAACCTCGGCTGGAGCACTCCGGGAGCAAGCCGGAGCGTGCTGCTTAATCTGAGGGGGAGCAAGCTGGAGCGTGCTCCGGCAGCTATTTACACTGTATCCGGTGTAAATAGCTGCCGGATCATAATTACAGTAAACTAGTAAATACAGTAAAGGAAAAACTTGAGACTGAAAGGTTTTAACAGTCATCCAAATGACTGAAGGTAAACATTGCTACAGTAACATACTAGCTACTATGTTGTTGATATTAGCTAATGCTAACAGCTAGCTGCTAGTACACTGCTACGACACAGACACCGACCCTAATAATACAGTTCTTGGTCATTGCCTGGTAACAGCAAATTTATAACGGGCCATGTCTCAACAGACTAAGAAGTTATTTCAATGACATTTAATAACATTTTGTTTATCCTGAGGACCGAAAGTAAATGAAAATGTGAACAAACCTTAGCTGTAATAAGATGGCGACCACTGGCTCCAGGGACGACCCACTGATGTAGGCATGTTACCCAGCCTGACACAAAATATTTGTAGGCATCCAAACTCTTATATGCTTTCAGATCAATACCTGTGTATGGCGATGGGTTTTTTACGACATAGGTATACAGATCATGTGGGCCGAAGTTAGGTAAAGACGAGGGCTTCGTGTACTTCCGTACGTCAGTGAACAATCCTGGTGGAAGTAGGTAAACATCGTTCTCTAAGCCTGCTAACCTCAATTTTTGCAAATACCTATCCCTCTGCTCACCCTGTAAATGCTCTATGTCGCTGGATAGTGAAGGTGTTTTCTGCATCTCGCTCCTTTTTCTTTTATGTTTTTCGTTTGTCGCCTTCCTCGCATTCAAACTGATTCGAGCCGTGACGTCCAAAATGGCAGCCTAATGATGCCATGACTTGGTCACGTGGGTGAAAAACCTCAATATCCCTTGGTTAGATCCAGTGTCGAATAAAAGCAAGCAGCGCCTAACCGATCAAGCAACTCATCAATGCGAGGCATTGGGTATGCGTCAAATTTAGACACCGCATTGACCTTTCCCATCAGTCTTGGGAACCAGGACCACTGGGCTGCTCCAGTCACTGTGGGACTCCTCGATTATGCCCATTTCGAGCATGGCCTTGAGTTCATCCCGAACCACCTTTTTCTTGTGTTCGGGCAAGCAGTAAGGGCAGCTACGCACTACCACCCCCAGGGACGTTTCGATGTGGGGTTCTATGAGGTGGGTATGACCCGGAAGGGGCGAGAACACGTCAGAAAATTCCTTCTGCATCTTGGCTACCTCCGTGAGTTGGATCGGTGAGAGGTGGTCTCCACAAGGGACCGGAGTGGCCTGAGATGTTATCTTTTTTACCTCCGGCCCCAGCTCCGCCTTCTCTGGGACTACTGACACCAACGCCACGGGGACCCCCTCATTCCAGCATTTTAAAAGGTTGAGGTGGTAGACTTGCAGTGCCCCGCCCCTATCCGTTCACTTTACTTCATAGTCGACGTCCCCGACTCGCCGTGTGACCTCGAAGGGCCCTTGCCACTTGGCGACTAATTTAGAACTCGACGTGGGCAATAATACGAGTACTTTTTCTCCTGGCGTGAATTCTCTAAGGCGCGTGCCCCTGTCATACAGCCGGCTTTGACGTTCTTGTGACTGCCGTAAATTCTCCTGGGTTAATTGCGTGAGGGTGTGGAGTT
This sequence comes from Neoarius graeffei, assembly GCF_027579695.1. Classification (NCBI taxonomy): domain Eukaryota; kingdom Metazoa; phylum Chordata; class Actinopteri; order Siluriformes; family Ariidae; genus Neoarius; species Neoarius graeffei. The sequence goes on from NC_083583.1 coordinate 72,460,162, forward strand.
TTGCGTGCAGGTCAAGAACGTACTGCATTTCATTTTTACTCGGTGAAGGTCCCTCCTCCCAATTTTCCCGCAGCACATCCGGAATGCCACACGGCTTACGCCCATATAATAATTAAAAGGGAGAAAACCCTGTGGAGGCTTGTGGGACCTCTCATACTGCAAACAACAGGGGTTCAAGCCACTTATCCCAATTACGTGCATCTTCACTAACGAATTTCCGGATTATGTTTTTGAGTGTCTGGTTGAATCGCTCTACTAATCCATCCATTTGTGGGTGATATACACTGGTGCGAATGGACTTAATACCCAGTAAGCCATACAGCTCGCGCAGTGTGCATGACATAAACGAGGTGCCTTGGTCTGTCAGGATTTCTTTCGGAATCCCGACCCGGGACATAATGCGGAAGAGCGCTTCCGCAATACTGCGTGCTGAGATATTGCAGAGAGGCACTGCCTCCGGATATCGCATTGCATAGTCCACTAGAACTAAAATAAAGCGATATCCCCATGCTGACCGATCTAATGGCCCGATGAGATCCATCCCAATTCGTTCAAACAGGGTCTTGATTAGAGGAAGAGGGTGCAATGGCGCTTTTGGGGTGGCCGCGGGATTTACTAATTGGCATTCACGGCATGCCGCACACCACTGACGGACATCCCCGCGAATCCCTGGCCAATAGAACCGGGCCATTATTCGGGCTAGTGTTTTGTTTTGCCCCAAGTGTCCGGCCATGGGATTAAAGTGAGCCGCATGGAATATGAGTTCCCTACGGCTCTTTGGGATTAACATCTGGGTTACTCGTTCCTTAGTTTGAGTGTCCTGCGTCACTCGGTACAATCTATCTTTAATAATGGCAAAATAGGGGAAGGTTGGTGCCACGCTTGGCTGAAGAATTTGACCATCGATTACTCTCACTTGGTCAAATGCATGCCGCAGAGTCTCGTCTCGCGACTGCTCTAACGGGAAATCCCCAAGGGACTCCCCGAGAGAGGGAGGAGGAGCGGGGTGCTCCTCACTCTGACGCGGTGTTGATGCAGACGGCTCTGTGACAGCTTCTCCAGCCAATGCCACACCAGGATCTTCCTGTGACCTACTAGGGCAGGACCCACTATGTGTTAAATACTCCATTAATTCTTTAAATCCCAGCCAATCAGTACCCAAGATCAACGAGTGGGTAAGGCGAGGATTAACCGCTGCCTTCATTTTATGCATTTGGCCCCGGAATAGAATCTGGACCGACACTAGAGGGTAATGGTGAACATCCCCAAGCACACACAACACCTTCACTGCTTGTGCTCCCCCCAATGCCTCACCTTGCACCAGGCATTGGTGAATTGAGGTCTGATTGCAACTGGAATCCACCAAAGTATGATATGTATCCCCTTGAATACTCACCGGTACGCGATACATTCCAGCCTGATCGTGGGTGGTTTCTGGCATGTCGGGGATCCGGATGACAGCCCTCACCTCCCTTGCGGGGCTCTGACTCTGGAGACGCTCTGATTCCCCACCGTGCCAGCACACCAGTCCAGGCTTTCCCTCTGCACTGGTGTTATGGGTGTCACTCACTTGAGGGGGAGACAACACAGACACAGAAGAGGGAGATGGGAGGACACCACGGGTGCAACAGGCCGGCTGGGGAGGAGCCAGCCACCGCCTCCATGGCAGGGGAACAGGGTGGGGAGGGGGACAAGAGACGGGGGAAGAGAGAGAAGAGAATTGAGAGGAGATGCCTCGTCTGCCTGCCGTCGGAGTCGCCTCCAGATGGTCCTCCGCCAGCTCGATGGCTCGTTCCAGCGATGCCGGGCGGTGACACTGGACCCATTCCGCCGTTCCTTCCGGAAGTTGAGAGATGAACTGCTCCAGCGCCACCAGATCGATGATCTCCTCGGCATCGCGGTCTTCCACCCTCAGCCACCGCTGGCAGGCGTCCCAGAGTTGCTGGCCGAATGCAAAAAGGCCGGCCGACCTCCTCCAGTGTCAGCATCCGGAAGCGCTGATGGTGTTGCTCCAGGGAGCAGCCGAGCCACTGCAGGATGGCTTTCCTCAGGTCCACATAGACCAGCCGGCTGTCAGCAGGGAGCTGCTGCGCTGCTCGCTGCGCCTCGCCAATCAGGAGCAGGAGGAAGCACGCTGCGCACTGCTCCAGCGGCCACCCCCATGCCTCGGCTGCTTGCTCAAAGAGAGCGAGGAATGCATCCGGATCGTCCTGCAGTCCCATCTTCGTGAGGGTGGCGGCAGCGGTGGCTGGCGGCCCTGCTGATGTGAGCCGGTGCCGGAATGCCTGGCAATCTTCCTGCTGGGCCAGCATCAAGGCTTCGAAGTGCTGCTACTGCTCCTTCCATAGGGTGATCAGCTCTTGATGCTGGTTCTGCTGGGTGGTAGTGAGGGCAAGGATGAGTTCTTTGAATGGGGAGGACTCCATGGGGTGGTTCCCTTCTGTGCGTCCCGGGTTTCAGCACCACTGTAGTAATCCCCGATGTGGGTGGAGCACAGAAGCACGGCAGGCGAGAGTTTGTGTTCACACACACGCACTTTATTGAGCTTTTCATCTTTCTTTCTTTCTTTCTTTCTTTCTTTCTTTCTTTCACTCATTCACTCATGCACACGTGTTGTGGTCAGGGAGTGAAACCATCTTCTCTCCTCTCCCCCTCCCTTTATACTCCATCCCTGCAACACACACACACACAAATTGACATCAGGTGTAATGACCTAGCCACTTACCTTCCCTGACCCCACCCTCCATTCACAGACTGCTGCTTGGCCACGCCCCCGCTGCCATAGTAGCCTTTCAAATAAAGCATCTTCTCACTGGCAGGGATAGGTTTCCTGCCAATTAAAGTTAGGAATGACATCTTAAAGTTAACAAACTTCAAAGGCTCACCAGCAAACACAGTTGGTTCAGGAACAGGAAGACAATTTAAGCTTAGGGAACTTGCAATTGCTTCAGCCAAGCTGGCTGTTGAACTCTGAGGAGAAGCATGTGGTTGCAACAATGTGACTCCTGTACTTATTGGTCTACTTGAAGTCATACCTGTAGTGGTTCTAACAGGAACTGTCTCACAGTGCTCTCCCACTACATTCTCCACTTCACCTTCAAATTTGTTGTATGTTCGGACCTGAGCTGCAGCCACCTTAACATCCATGTCTGCCTGCATCATTTTCAGCCTTATTTTCTCCTCCTCTAGCTTCAGCTCAACTTCAGCTTGCTTCTGCTTCATTTCAACCATCATCTGTGACTCATGAAGTTTCCATTCACTTTCCAGCTTACTGAGTTTAGTCTGTTGAGTTTGTATCTCCTGCATTGACTTTGCTTGCTCCAATTTAGCTGCAAGATCTGCTTCTGCATCTGGTCGCTTACTAGAAGCTTTGGAGTTGGCAATGGACACATTATCCAACCCTTCAAGCCCTTCTGAGATGATACTTTCAGTGTTTGTTCCACCAAAGATGGATTTATATTCTTCTCTATTTAAAATCATCCTCACTCTCCTTTTCAACCTCTGCTTTAAAGGCATCTTGGACAAGGTCCACTTCCATTCGTTTACTCACTAAATCACATATTTCAATAGTCAGTGTATTACAAGCATCCAATTTCTGCACAATATCTAGAGTGTTAATAAAATTGCGTTGGAGTGGTTCGTAATTCTGATTTACACGGTCATATCCACTTTGAATATGCTAGTTTATTTTGTCAAGATCATCTTTTGAACAAAATTTCTTAAGACTTTTCCTACATTCTCTTGCTACCTGCTTCCAGGATTCATAAGCTTTCAAGAATGCCTTTACATGCCTTTTAGCATCTTCTTCACGCATCTGCTTGCCTCTTTCAGTTAGTCGCCTTTCACGAGAACCAGAGACTACTTCTTGCGTGCCAACTGATTTCCCTTCTCCTGTTGCAGGTTCTTCAGATAAGTCTCTCTCTTCAGTGGATTTCCCTTTTCCTTCTGACACTGACATCTTTAATCTTAGACTTCTGATCACGGGCGATTGCTCCAAGACAACGAGGGAGGCTCAGCCTCCTCTAAAAATGACGAACATTGTGTAGGATGAATTGCGCTAGGCTTATGTTATAGCCGACCTTATAACATTGTGTGGCAGCGGGGGCGTGGTCAAGTGCCCGTCTGTGACAGGAGGGTGGAGTCAGGGAAGGTAAGTGGCAGAATCACTACACCTGACGTCAATTAACCTGTGTTTGTGTGTGTCTTCCCAGTGACCGTGTCCTATTTAAAGAGGGAGAGCAGAGAGCAGAGGAGCTTCCCCGAACCAGACGCCTGTTGTGTGTGTGTCTGTCTGTGTTTTCGAGCCAAGTTACTACTGAAAAGTGTGACAATAAAACGGTTTATCAACCTGAGCTCTGTCCTGCCATCTTCTGTGCTCCACCCATACACAAGAACTGCCACAGTGGTGCCGAAACCTGGGACTGGAGCACCAATGCCGAACCACCCCATGGAGTCTTCCCCGTTCGCCGACCTGGTCCACGCCCTCGCCACGGCCCAGCAAAGCCAGCACCAGGCGCTAGTCACGCTCTGTAAGGAGCAGGAGCAGCGCTTCGAGGCCCTGGTGTTGGCCCAGCAAAAGGACCGACAGGTTTTCCGGCACCTCCTCGCGTTGGCGGGGAAAACCGACACTTCCACCGCGGGCCCGTCCCCCCTCACCCTGACAAAGATGGGCCCGCAGGATGACCCCGAGGCTTTCATCACGCTCTTTGAGCAAGTCGCAGAGACCTCGGGGTGGCCAATGGATCAGCGCGCGGCGCACCTCCCCCTGCTGACGGGAGAGGTGCAGCTGGCCGCGCTACAGCTCCCCTGCTGGCTGGCCTATGCGGACCTTCGCCGGGCCATCCTCCAGCGTGTGGGGCGCACCCCCGAACAGCAGCACCAGCGCTTCCGCGCTCTGTGCTTGGAGGAAGTCGGCCGGCCATTCACGTTTGGCCAGCAACTCCGGGATGCCTGCTGGCGGTGGCTGAGGGTCAACAACCGCGACGCCGAGGAGATCGTCGATCAGGTGGTGCTGGAGCAGTTCATCGTGCGCTTGCCTACAGGAACTGCGGAGTGGGTCCAGTGCCACCGCCCGGCGTCGCTGGATCAGGCCATCGAGCTGGCGGAGGACCATTTGGTGGCTGTTCCGGCGGCAGGACAGCAGACAGCCTCTTCTCTTCTCTCCTCTTCTCTCTCTCTCTCTCTCCACCTCCTCCTGTGTCCCGTCCTCGCCCCATTCCCCCACCGTGGAGGCGGGAGCTGGCGCCGGCCCGCTGCATCCGTGGTGCCCTCCTGTTTTTCCCTTCTGTGTCTGTCTCCCCCCCCCTCAGGTGAGTGAGCCCCCAAACACCAGTGCAGAGAGGAAGCCCGGGCTGGTTTGCTGGCGCTGCGGGGAACCGGGCCACCTCCAACAGCAGTGCATGGCAATGGAGGTGGGCGCGGTGGTTCAGATCCCCGACGCACCAGAAGCTGCCCTCAATCGGGCCGGAGTGTATCGCATACCGGTGAGTATTCAAGGGGATACATATCAGGTGTTGGTGGATTCTGGTTGTAATCAGACCTCAATTCACCAAAGCCTGGTGCAAAATGAGGCATTGGGGGGAGCACAGGGGGTGAAGGTGTTGTGTGTGCACAGGGATGTTCACAGCTACCCTTTAGTGTCGGTCCACATTTGTTTCCGAGGGGAAAAAGTTATAGTGAAGGCGGCGGTTAATCCTCGCCTTACCCACTCTTTAATTTTGGGGACTGATTGGCCAGGATTTCCAGATTTAATGACACACTTAGTAAAGAGTGGGTCCTGCCATTTAACAGGGGGAGGTCCCGGTGTCGCTTTGGCAGGAGCAGCTGTCGCAGAGCCGTCTACGTCATCTCCGCGGCAGAGTGAGGAGCCGCCGGCCCCTCCTCTCTCTGTTGGAGAATCCCTCGCAGATTTCCCATTAGAGCAGTCGCGAGACGAGACTCTGCAGCATGCGTTTGACCAAATGAGAGTAATCAATGGTCAAACGCTCCTGCCGAATGCCACCCCGTCCTTCCCCTACTTCGCGATTATGAAGGCTAGGTTATACCGAGTGATGCAGGACACTCAAACTAAAGAGCGAGTCATGCAACTTTTAATTCCAAAGAGCCGCCGGGAATTAGTATTCCAGGCGGCTCACTTTAATCCCATGGCTGGACACTTAGGGCAGGATAAGACACTATTCCGAATAATGGCCCGATTCTATTGGCCGGGGATTCGTGGCGATGTTCGTAGGTGGTGTACGGCATGCCGCGAAGGAGTTGGAATCCTGAAAGAGATTCTGACTGATCAAGGCACCACATTTATGTCACAGACACTGCGCAAACTGTATGGGTTATTGGGGATTAAGCCGATCCGCACCAGCGTGTATCACCCACAAACAGACGGTTTAGTAGAACGGTTCAATCGCACCCTTAAGAATATCATTAAAAAATTCGGAAGTGAGGATGCACATAATTGGGATAAGCGGCTCAAGCCCTTGTTGTTTTCAGTGCGAGAGGTCCCCCAAGCCTCCACGGGGTTCTCCCCGTTCGAATTATTATATGGGCGTAAGCCGCGCAGCATTCTAGACATGCTGCGGGAAAATTGGGAGGAGGAACCTTCACAAAGTAAGAACGAAATTCAATACGTTATGGACCTGTGCGCAAAACTCCACACGCTCACCCACCTAACCCGGGAGAATTTGCGGTAGGCCCAAGAACGGCAAGCCCGCCTGTACAACAAGGGTACGCGCCTTAGGGAGTTCACACCGGGAGATAAGGTACTCGTACTGTTGCCCACATCGAGCTCCAAATTGATCGCCAAGTGGCAAGGACCCTTTGAGGTCACACGGCGAGTCGGGGATGTCGACTACGAGGTGAGGTGAATGGACGGGGGGGCGCTACAGATTTACCACCTCAATCTGCTTAAACTCTGGAATGAGGAGGTCCCCATGGCGTTGGTGTCGGTGGTTCCAGAGAAGGTGGAGCTGGGACTGGAGGTTCAAAAAGGGGCATTGGCATCACATACCTCTCCGGTCCCCTGTGGAGACCACCTCTCCCCGACCCAACTCACGGAGGTCGCCCAGTTGCAGACCGAGATTTCGGATGTGTTCTTGCCCCTGCCCGGTCGCACTAACCTCATAGAGCACCACATAGAGACGCCCCCGGGGGTGGTAGTGCATAGCCGCCCTTACAGGCTACCCGAACAAAAAAAAAGGTGGTTCGGGAAGAACTTGAGACCATGCTCGAAATGGGCATCGTCGAGGAGTCCCACAGTGACTGGAGCAGCCCGGTGGTCTTGGTACCCAAGGCCGACGGGTCGGTCCGGTTCTGTGTGGACTATAGAAAAGTCAACGCGGTGTCTAAATTCGACGCGTACCCAATGCCTCGTATTGATGAGTTGCTCGATCGACTCGGCACTGCTCGCTTTTATTCGACACTGGATTTGATGAAGGGATATTGGCAGATCCCCTTGACTCCACTATCCCGAGAAAAAACAGCCTTTTCCACACCGTTTGGTTTACACCAATTTGTCACACTTCCGTTTGGGCTGTTTGGGGCGCCCGCTACGTTTCAGCGGCTGATGGACAGGGTCCTCCGCCCCCACGCCACCTATGCGGCCGCCTATCTTGACGACATCATCGTCTATAGTAATGACTAGCCGAGGCACCTCGAACATCTAAGGGCCATCCTTAGGTCGCTGAGGCAAGCGGGCCTCACAGCCAACCCAAAGAAGTGTGCAATTGGGCGGGTGGAAGTACGGTATCTGGGCTTCCACTTGGGCAACGGGCAGGTGCGTCCCCAAATTAACAAGACCGCAGCAATTGCGGCCTGCCTGAGGCCCAAGACCAAAAAGGGGGTGAGACAGTTCCTGGAGCTGGCTGGCTATTATTGTAGGTTTATACCTAATTATTCGGACGTCACCAGCCTGCTGACTGATCTCACTAAAAAGGGGGCACCAGGTCCAGTCCAGTGGACGGAGCAATGCCAGCGGGCTTTCTCTGAGGTAAAGGCTGCACTGTGTGGGGGGCCACTTTTACACTCCCCTGACTTTTCTCTCCCCATTATGTTGCAGACCGATGCGTCAGACAGAGGGCTGAGGGCGGTTTTGTCCCAGGAGGTGGAGGGGGAGGACCGCCCCATCCTGTACATCAGCAGGAAGCTGTCGGTGCATGAGGGGCGCTACAGCACCATAGAGAGTGTCTGGCCATCAAGTGGGCGGTCCTCGCCCTCCGGTACTACCTGCTGGGGCGCCCTTTCACCCTCTGTTCGGACCACGCGCCCCTCCAGTGGCTCCACCGCATGAAGGATGCCAATGCGCGGATCACCTGTTGGTATCTGGCACTCCAACCCTTTAATTTCAAGGTGGTCCACAGGCCCAGGGTGCAGATGGTCATGGCGGACTTCCTCTCCCGTCAAGGGGGGGAGAGTCGGCTGCAGGCCGGATGGCCACCCGGCCTGAGTCAGGCGGTGGGGGTATGTGGCAGTGGGGGCGTGGTCAAGCACCAGTCTGTGACAGGAGGGTGGAGTCAGGGAAGGTAAGTGGCAGAATCACTACACCTGTCATCAATTAACCTGTGTTTGTGTGTGTCTTCCCAGTGACCGCGCCCTATTTAAAGAGGGAGAGCAGAGAGCAGAGGAGCTTCCCCGAACCAGACGCCTGTTGTGTGTGTGTGTCTGTCTGTGTTTTCGAGCCAAGTTACTACTGAAAAGAGTGACAATAAAACGGTTTATCAACCTGAGCTCTGTCCTGCCGTCTTCTGTGCTCCACCCATACACAAGAACTGCCACACATTGCTATTTCAGATCCAGAATCATAGAAATATATGTGCTCAACCCAACTACAGTGCGAAATCATTCCGTTATAACTTTCCCCAGTTTGCTTAATGTGTGCGTGAGTTTTTCCCCCTCGTGACAGCATGATGCAGCCCAGCCTCAGTGGACTTCAATGGCATTTGGGAGCTATGCACTTTTCAATATCAAAATGCAAGACAGTTATTGGACAAATACTGCGAAAATGCCCGCCCACCGGACTCCCAGCCTCACAGTGGGAGGGACATGGCAGTTTCCGCGAGGAGACTGGTGATTGGTGAAAGCGGCTGGATATTTTCTTTGATTGACATCTCGTTTGAAATATAGACAGGCAGCGGTGAATTTCAGTTCAGTCCCATGCGGATTCGCAAGTGCTGTGGTGTATTGTAAGAGATCAGCTTACATTTCGATTTCATTCATTACATACGGTTTCTACCAGCTTTTTTAGTTTGTATATATTTTCATTGTAAATAAAGTGTAAATATAGTGTTGTCAAGTTTGTTATCTTAGTTCCAGAAATTTTGTTTATTTGAGTGACTGAACTTGAACTTGAGGGGGCTGGTCAGCTAGCAAGAAAGCTGCGCACGGATGCCAAGCATTGCTGATTTAATTTTGGCGAAGCCATTTGCCAGTCTTCCTTTCAAGGAAAAAATTAAAATTAAAGAGCAGGGTAGACCAACGCCTCAAATTGACGGTGAAAAAGGTAGGGAATAATACTCGTTCCTTTCAGCTCTCCTGGTACGAGAAAGTGAATTGGCTAACAGCAAGTGACCCACATCAACAACAGTAAATAGGCTACTTTAGTAATATGTCATGGATGGACCAAAAATATAGAATCTATTTAAAATGTTTATGCTGAGTATATTATATTGGAATATATATTTTTCTGAATTAAACACAGCTACAATTTGGAAAACATTTTAAAACAAAAACACAGCCGAGAACATTTCACACTACAGACCTGGATTAAAAGTGAAGGGTTATCAAAATTGTCAATAAAACTTTTCTCAGTCAAAATAAGTAAAATATAGAGAAAGTGTCATTGAATGAAATGTGTGGCACCCAGCTCTATGTTTGGCTCCCCAAGGTCAGTGCTTGTGCCTATTCCAGAACACTCTGCTGTTACTGCTGAGGTTCCTGACAAAGAGCTGCTTTCAATAATGATCAATTTTTAAACAACATGCCACAATTTTAAAATATAAAATGTTAAAATATACCCCCCCAACACCACCATCATGTATATTGGACAGTAGGCTAATGGGCCAAAAGAACCTGTTATTTTACAGTTTGTGACCCTGCCAACAATCAGCCAGATCAGAGGCAAGAGTATGGGCAAAATTGATGTGTTTTTTCTTTTTTCTTTTAAAATCTGGAAATATCGTAACCGACCAGCCTCCACTGTTTGAAAGACTACCAGCCACCACTGACTTAAACCATGACTGAATAAACAAACATACATACCTCGCTGCGCTCACCAAGGAATGCAAAGAAAAATGTATGATATGATAATCTTCTGTCGTTAAAACAGGCATTGAAATGAGCTTTTCTTGTATAAATAAAATACAAAAAAACTTGGAGATAAAACTCATGCGGCTTAGGCCCAAACGAAGCAGCTTCCAATCACTCCCACCTGCAGGCTACCTTTACAAAGATCTCCCCCTTGTGCAAACTTTGGTGTCACCCACAGGACAAAATTGAATACTATGAGCACACACAATATTCAATCACAAATTCACACACAAATCAGATCAAAGCAGGTACAAAAATAGAAATATTTATAAATAAATTAGACATATTTATATGTTGTTTTAGACATTTATATGTGGCTCCACTGCATGAAGGATGCCAATGTGCAGATCACCTGTTGGTATCTTGCCCTCCAGCCATTTAAGTTCGAGGTGGTCCACAGGCCAGGGGTACAGATGGTGGTGGCAGACTTCCTATCCCATCGGGGGGGAGTCAGCTTCAGGCTGGACGGCTCCCCAGCCTGAGTCGGGTGGTGAGGGTATGTGGCAGCGGGGGCGTGGCCAAGAAGCAGTTTGTGAATTGAGGGCTGGATCGGGGAAGGTAAGTGGCCAAGTCATTACATCTGATGTCAATTAATGTGTGCGTGTGTTTGTTTATGGCAGGGATGGAGCATAAAAGGAGGGGGAGAGCAGAGAAGAGGACACCCCTCCTGATCACAATGTATGTGTGCGTGTAGTCTGTGTGGTAGTGTGAGTGAGTGAGTGAGTGAGTAAAAGCTGAAAATCCAAAATAATGAAATAAAGAGTTTGTGTGTGACCATCAACTCTCGCCTGCCATGCTTCTGTCCTCCACCCACATCAGGAACTGCTACAGATGCCTTCATCTCTGCAGCTGGCCATTGACTCTTCAAGCATAGCTCTGAAGATGATGAACAATATTGGGGCAATTACACAGCCTTGTTTAATTTCAGTTGTTATTGGGAAGTGGTCGGAAAGCTGACCATCAGCACACACTCAAGCATGCATACCATCCTGAAGCTTCGTCAGTACTCTGATAAACTTGTCTGGGACACTGTCATGATCCTACCTGGTGGCTTCTCTCTTCAGGTAACATCTACACTCAGCATTACCGGCCATGCCCGCTCTCACTTCCTCTTATTAACTTTCAGTGACTGTCATTGGCTGTTGCTGATCACCTGCTTCCCCCCGTTTGTATTTAAGCTGCAGTCCTCCCAAGCCTCAGTGTCAGATCATCTGCAACTCTCAGCCTGATAACCTGCTCTGTGTTCCTACTACTCTGACTCCTGAAGATTTCCTACTCTGTCTGCTCTCCAGCCCCGGTAACCTGATCCGCCTTCTGTTCTGTCGACTCTGCCTCTTGCCTGCCCCTCCTGTACCTTTGCCTGATCTCCAGCTCACTCAGCCCTACAGCCACACCTCTCTGACTATGCCTGGTCCTGTCTCATCTCTGAAGCTAAGTAGGGTCAGGCCTGGTCAGTACTTGGATGGGAGACCTCAGATGCCATCTCAGTTCTCCAGCCACCCACACACATTCTTCCAACTCCCCTTTCCCCTATTATTAATAAACTGGTTTGAGCGCATGTGATCTCCTCTCCTTTGACAGAACGATCTGACCACAACATGGAGTCAGCGCCCTAGACCGGCTGCAGTGCATCGAAGATGTCAGTCGGATGTCTGCCGACATTGCAGCCCTGATCCAGCTTGGTCATCAGCAGCAGCAACAAGGACTGGACCAAGCACTCCAGCTGCTCACTGCCCAACCACCACAGTCCCTCGTTGCATCAGCCCCTGTCATACCTGCCACTGACATGCCAGCTCCGGGAGGTGCTCCTGCTACACTCGAGGCCCCGGAACCCAAGGTTGGCAGTCCGGAGTGTTTTGACGGTGACCCCTCCCAAGTCCGTGCCTTCCTGACCAGTTGCTGGTTGCTGTTCGACCTGCAGCCCAGAACCTTCACGTCGGAGGCAGCGAAGGTGGCCTTCGTCATCACTCATCTGACTGGCCATGCCCGCCTGTGGGGGACTGCTGAGTATGAACGCCGGACGCCGGCGTGTGCCTCCTTCACCTTGTTTTCAGCGGAAATGACTAAGGTCTTCGACCTGGGCTCATCGTCAGTAGAGGCATCCGGAGGACTGATGAGTATTCGCCAAGGCAGACAAACAGTGGCTGACTACTCGATTGATTTCCAGACCTTGGCCCGGCGCAGCAAGTGGGGCATGCAGGCGCTGGTGGACGCCTTTCTGCACAGCCTGGCTGACTACATTAAGGATGAATTGGTCTCGCACGAACAACCATCGACACTCGATGAGGCCATTGCCCTGGCCGTCCGCATTGACCACGGGGTCCAGACCCGTCAACGAGAGAGGGCCCGCCAGACTCAGTCAGTCACCAGCACACAGAGTAACCCAGCCCCTTCTACGTCTCCTGCTGCTTCTCCGCTGAGCCTTCTAGACCAGGTAGAGCCCATGGAGATTGGCCGTGCTTCCCTCAGCCCGGCAGAGCATCAGCGTCGGATCACCTCCAATCTGTGCCTGTACTGTGGGGGTGACGGTCACCGTGCTGCCTCTTGCCCAGTAAAAGCGACGAGCTCACTGGACATGGGAGGGGTCCGGCTGGGCTCAATGATCATCCAGTCCTCCACCAGCCAGAAACCTATGCTACAAGTTCGTCTTCATCTGTTGGATTCCACCCACACCCTGACTGCCCTGGTCGACTCTGGCGCCAAGGCTAACATCATGGACACCGAGCTTGCGCGTCAGTTGGGTCTGCAAAGCCTTCACTTATCCTCTCCCATTCCAGCCAGGGCACTGGATGGCCATCTCCTTGGCACCATCGCCCGCCTCACTGCCCCTGTCCCGATGAATCTGTCAGGCAACCACCACGAAACCATCCAGTTTCACCTGCTCCATTCCCCCGGCCAACCTCTCATTCTGAGCTATCCATGGCTCCGCCAGCACAGTCCTCATCTCGACTGGGCCGCTGGAGCGATAAGAGAATGGGGCAAGGACTGCCACCGGACCTGCTTACGAGCTGCCAGCTCTGCCCCCTCCAAGGATTTGGCTCCCATTCTACCTGACCCCTGTATCGTTGCTACTTTGACCTGGGACATCGAAGAATGAGTGCGGGAGGCCCTCCGTGACCAACCCAGCCCCAGTGCATGCCCCGCAAGTCACCTCTTTGTTCCTGAAGACCTGTGATCCCAGGTTATACAATGGGGACATGACTCCCGTCTTGCCTGCCACCCTGGTTCCACTCGCACCTACCACCTGCTCACCCAACGGTTCTGGTGGCCTACTATGAGCAGGGATGTGCGAGACTTCATCCGAGCCTGCCCTACCTCTAATCAAAATAAGTCCTCCAACCAGCGGAGGATGCCTGCGCCCACCTACCAGGTGGGCCAGTAGGTGTGGTTGTCAGCCAAGGACCTGCCCCTCCAGGTGGAGTCTCGTAACCTGGCACCTCGGTTCGTCGGACCATTCCAGATCCAGAAGATAATCAGCCAGTCTGCTGTCCGGCTCCGACTGCCCAAGTCTATGAGAGTGCACCCCACCTTCCACGTCTCAAAGATTAAGCCAGTGCACGAGAGCCCGCTGATCCCAGCTGCACCTTCTCCTCCTCCTCTTATCGATGGTGGTCCGGTCTACTCCGCCCACCGCTACTGTCCCTGAGCCTGATCCTGAAGCCTTGGACTCTGACCGGTCTGAGGAGTTCTAACCCTCCACCGGTATTCCCCCTCCTCCCGCCCGTCTTTGGTGATCTGTGGCTAGGGACTTCTGGAGCCGTCCCTTGGGGGGGGGGTTCTGTCATGATCCTACCTGGTGACTTCTCTCTTCAGGTAACATCTCCACTCAGCATTACCGGCCATGCCCGCACTCACTTCCTCTTATTAACTTTCAGTGACTGTCATTGGCTGTTGCCGATCACCTGCTTCCCGCCTGTGTGTATTTAAGCTGCAGTCCTCCCAAGCCTCAGAGTCAGATCGTCTGCAACTCTCAGCCTGATAACCTGCTCTGTGTTCCTACTACTTTGACTCCTGAAGATTTCCTGTTCTGTCTGACTCTGTCTGCTCTCCAGCCCTGGTAACCTGATCTGCCTTCTGTTCTGTCGACTCTGCCTCTTGACTGCCCCTCCTGTACCTTCACCTGATCTCCAGCTCGCTCAGCCCTACAGCCACACCTCTCTGACTACGCCTGGTCCTGTCTCATCTCTGCTGCTAAGCAGGGTTGGGCCTGGTTAGTATTTGGATGGGAGACATCAGATGTCACCACCAGCCATCTCAGTTCTCCTGCCACTGGACTTCACCCACACACATTCTTCCTTTCCCCTATTATTTAATAAACTGTGGTTTGAGCGCATGTGATCTCCTCTCCTGTCTGTTCCTTGACAGGACACCCTTTTTTCCTAAGATCTTCCACAGGCTAGCACGTGGAGCAGAGTTGTAGGCCTTGGTAAGATCAATGAGGGCCACAAATAAGGCAACATTCTGCTCGACACACTTTTCTTGCAACTGTCTGGCAGCAAAAATCATATCAATTGTTCCCCACTCACTTCTAAAACCACACTGCGACTCGGAAATGACATCATCAAGGATGAAGTGCACAAGTCAGTGTTGCATGATCTTTGTGAGGATCTTTGAAGTGATGACAAAGAGTGATACACTGCGATGGTTGTCACAATCGCCACAGTCTCCTTTATGCTTATAGATGGTGACAATGATAACATCCTTGAATTGGTCAGGGATGTTTTCACTGTGCCACATGTGCAGTAGTAGGTCATGAAGCTTGATGGTCAGGGATTGGCCTCCGTGCTTAAAGACTTCAGCTGGTAGGCCATCTTCACCAGCAGCCTTGCCTGTCTGTAGAGTGCAGATGGCATGGACAACTTCCTCTATTCTAGGAGGATCAGCGAGGTGTTCCAGGATTTCCTTCTGCTCCATTGCATCAATGCTACCTTGTTGGACATGGGATGGCTTGTTCAAGGGACTGTTAAAGTGCTCTGCCCATCGCTTCAGGGTATTGGACTTTTCTGTTAGGAGCTCTCCCTTGGATGAAAAAAGGGGGCTAGCACCATGCATCACAGGACCGTAGAGCTCTTTAAGTGAGTGGTAGAAGTTTTTCATATCTTGAGTATCAGCATAAGGTTGGATTTGCATAGCTTTATTCATTAGCCATTCATTTTTCAACTGCTTTGTCCTCTGCTGTAGGGAGTCCCTAGCTGCTGCAAATTCCTTTTTAGCTGCTCTGGTCAGAGATGGGACCAAGTCACACATGTGCAAGTCCCAAGTAAGTCCCAAGTCTTTTTTGTCTTGGTCAAGTCAAGTCAAGTCACAGGCTATGTCAAGTCAAGTCAAGTCCTATAATAAGTCAAGTCAAGTCCAAGTCAAGTCACCTTAGGCGTATTGGCGTAATTTTAGCAGCAGAATATGAATTTAATACATTGAAAAGGCAATACATAAGTAAATGTCAGTAAACATCCCTGGCACATGTGCCCAACCTGTTAAATATTTGCATTTTAAATGCTCATGTTCTGTAAAATACATCATGCAATAAAACAAAACAGTAATAATGTCACAAAGTTATTTATTGATGGCAAAATTGATTGCAAGATTGAAAGCCAACTAAGTTTCTCACATTGTCATCAGCCAACAAGAAAAATAAACAGAGAATTGGCATTCTGTTATGTGCGTAGTTAAAAGAGGGTAGGACGACACCTTGGGTTAACAGGGGCATGAGCTCCTCCAATCTCTAATCACATCAGATGAGATGATTATTATTAATAAGATACACGTGGAGAAACGTGAAGTGACTTCGATGTATGTTTGCGCCAGTAAAAAAAAAAACACCCCAAAGGATAGAGAAATGTGTCAGACATAATTTAGGTCTCAAAAAGAAGACCTGTTCGCCCGTGCAAAAGTGACATCATCTTACCCCATATGACAAGCTACAGAGGTGTGTGCAAAAGCGCTCTCTCGCTCTCTCCCTCTCCGAGGCTGCCTCAGCCTGTGCGGAGTGGGGACATATAGAACGACTTTGGCGCGGGAGTCTTGGC
The DNA here is from genome assembly GCF_027579695.1 of Neoarius graeffei. NCBI lineage: Eukaryota > Metazoa > Chordata > Actinopteri > Siluriformes > Ariidae > Neoarius > Neoarius graeffei. The sequence continues at coordinate 72,476,484 of NC_083583.1, forward strand.
TCCCGCTATAATAGATTGTTACGAAAATAAATTTTAAATGAAATATGCATCCCGCACATTCCTTTCCACAGGAACTTTGCTCACAACGTTTCGGTCGTGGCTAACGCACTGTCCTCCTTACAACAAGTGCAATGTTTCGGGAACAATACGGAAAGGACAGTGCGCGGGATTCATCTTTCCTTGAACAATTACCCAGAGACTTTTTAAATTACCTCACTGGGAAATATCCAATGCACCTGTTCAGTTACAGAGTTGTGCTCTCTAAATTGTAGTCATTCAAACCATTGTTTTGGCGGCCTGGTAGCCTGATATACTAAATGTAAATTCATGGTTTGGATGACTGCACAATTTATTTTCATAACACTGTGTTCCAGCGGGAACCGAGACTCCTGCGCACAGTCAGCCTATTTTGCAGAGTTTAGTATTGCTGCTAGCCTGTATTCAAACAGCGAGTGGCATGCCGGTGAATCCAAATTGTGGCGCTTTTTTCAATAGTGCATGATAGGCAGTGGGACGGAGTTTTCTTTTCTTTTTTGATCGGGTAGTGTGACAAAAAAATGTGTAGGTTGCTGCACTGCTATTTCAAACGGCTATGATAAACTCCCCTGCCTCTATGCCCTATGGACAGTCTGGCTAATGTACACGAACACACTTAGATGAATTTGTACTGCTCATGAACATGTACATGTTCACAAGCTGACCATTAGCTTAACCCTGAAACAGAACAACAGGGTAGGAAGCTGCTTATGTTATTCAGCATCACGACTGCAAAGTGCACAATCAACTTACTACTACTGATATACAATATCATTAAACTTGATGTAACTACATTGCTTACCAGCATTCACATAAGAATTTCACAATAATAAACTGAATCCCTAGCTACATCTGCAACAGCTAAAATCCTCCTACCACTCACTCTCGTGGCTAACATTGGCTAACGAGGAGTTTAGCTGCTATCACCAAATAACAACACATTAATAAACTTACTGGGCAGAATGGATTTTCAAATGCCGGATGAAATTGGAGGTCGTGGTCTAGCTGTCAGAAATCGTCACGTTGCAAATCTTGCACTGCGCCATTCGTCGTTTACCTTCTAGGCAGTAGCCCTTGAAGCCGAAAGTAATTACTCTTGGGATGGCTGACATGATATGATGTGAAATCTGTGAACACATCGTGGCATGGGGCGTGGTATATAGCCCACGCAGAGAGCGTGCCTGATGGACAGGGCAGTGACAACGCAACGGCAGTGCAATCAAAATTACTGAAGTATGTGCATATTACATTTTATTTTCACAATAAAAACACGATGGAAATAACACTCAAGTCACTCAAGTCATCGTGTGTCAAGTCAAGTCCCGAGTCTTAAACTTCCAAGTCCGAGTCAAGTCTCAAGTATTTTCATGTTTTGTCAAGTAAAGTCACAAGTCATGAAAACAGTGACTCGAGTCGACTCGAGTCCAAGACCCCAAGTCTCAAGTCCCCACCTCTGGCTCTGGTGTTTCGAGTGACATATCTAAGGTGAGCAGCGTTCTTCTTTTCAATAAGAAGGTGCATTTCCTCAAAATTTTCAGCAACCCATTCTGGCTGTTTCCTTTTGGCTACACCGAGGTCTGCAGATGGTTCCACTTGTCAGTTAAGGAGTTGTATTATGTGGTGTCTACTGTAGTCAGCATCTCATGAAGGCAGTGCTGGAAATGGGCCCTGGTTACTTGATCTTTAGGACGGGTAGCATTGAGTTTCCTAAAAAGGCTGCTCATTGCGTTTCGTCCTGAGTGGTTTGATGACAAGTTTGAGTGAGGATCTTACCATCCTGTGATCTGTATTGCATTCTGCACCCCTCATAACCCTTGTGCTAGTCACATCTTGTACAACCCCGATTCCAAAAAAGTTGGGACAAAGTACAAATTGTGAATAAAAACAGAATGCAATAATTTACAAATCTCAAAAACTGATATTGTATTCACAATAGAGCATAGACAACATATCAAATGTCGAAAGTGAGACATTTTGAAATTTCATGCCAAATATTGGCTTATTTGAAATTTCATGACAGCAACACATCTCACAAAAGTTGGGACAGGGGCAATAAGAGGCTGGAAAAGTTAAAGGTACAAAAAAGGAACAGCTGGAGGACCAAATTGCAACTCATTAGGTCAATTGGCAATAGGTCATTAACATGACTGGGTATAAAAAGAGCATCTTGGAGTGGCAGCGGCTCTCAGAAGTAAAGATGGGAAGAGGATCACCAATCCCCCTAATTCTGCACCGACAAATAGTGGAGCAATATCAGAAAGGATTTCGACAGTGTAAAATTGCAAAGAGTTTGAACATATCATCATCTACAGTGCATAATATCATCAAAAGATTCAGAGAATCTGGAAGAATCTCTGTGCGTAAGGGTCAAGGCCGGAAAACCATACTGGGTGCCCGTGATCTTCGGGCCCTTAGACGGCACTGCATCACATACAGGCATGCTTCTGTATTGGAAATCACAAAATGGGCTCAGGAATATTTCCAGAGAACATTATCTGTGAACACAATTCACCATGCCATCCGCCGTTGCCAGCTAAAACTCTATAGTTCAAAGAAGAAGCCATATCTAAACATGATCCAGAAGCGCAGACGTCTTCTCTGGGCCAAGGCTCATTTAAAATGGACTGTGGCAAAGTGGAAAACTGTTCTGTGGTCAGACGAATCAAAATTTGAAGTTCTTTATGGAAATCAGGGATGCCGTGTCATTCGGACTAAAGAGGAGAAGGAGGATCCAAGTTGTTATCAGCGCTCAGTTCACAAGCCTGCATCTCTGATGGTATGGGGTTGCATTAGTGCGTGTGGCATGGGCAGCTTACACATCTGGAAAGACACCATCAATGATGAAAGGTATATCCAGGTTCTAGAGCAACATATGCTCCCATCCAGACGATGTCTCTTTCAGGGAAGACCTTGCATTTTCCAACATGACAATGCCAAACCATGTACTGCATCAATTACAGCATCATGGCTGCGTAGAAGAAGGGTCCGGCTACTGAACTGGCCAGCCTGCAGTCCAGATCTTTCACCCATAGAAAACATTTGGCGCATCATAAAACAGAAGATACGACAAAAAAGACCTAAGACAGTTGAGCAACTAGAATCCTACATTAGACAAGAATGGGTTAACATTCCTATCCCTAAACTTGAGCAGCTTGTCTCCTCAGTCCCCAGACGTTTACAGACTGTTGTAAAGAGAAAAGGGGATGTCTCACAGTGGGAAACATGGCCTTGTCCCAACTTTTTTGAGATGTGTTGTTGTCATGAAATTTAAAATCACCTAATTTTTCTCTTTAAATGATACATTTTCTCAGTTTAATCATTTGATATGTCATCTATGTTCTATTCTGAATAAAATCTGGAATTTTGAAACTTCCACATCATTGCATTCCGCTTTGATTTACAATTTGTACTTTGTCCCAACTTTTTTGGAATTGGGGTTGTACATCACGAGTTCATACAATGATGTAGTCAAGCAGATGCCAGTGTTTGGATCTTGGATGCATCCAAGTATTCTTGTGAATCTCAGGTAGCTGGAATAGGGTATTCATGATGGTAAACTGGTGCTCTTGGCATAGAGATAAAAGAAGACCATTTGAGTTGCACCTCCCAGTACCATGAGGTCCAATGGTTTTTGGCCATACTAGATTGTCCCTGCCAACATGAGCATTGAAATCACAGAGTATAATCAACTTATCCTCAACAGGCATCTTGCTGATCAGGTTACTAAGAATGGAATAGAACTGTTCCTTAACTGGCTCCTCATTTGTCATTGTTGGGGCATAGGCAACAATGATAGAAGCATAATGATTTCTCCCTAGAGATAGCCTAAGCATGATAAGGTATTCATTTGTAGCTTGAGGAAGTGATGATAGCTTATTTGCAATTGATGTTCTAAGAATGATAGCAACCCCATGAAGACTTTTCTTAGAAGCTGGTAGACCACTTCAGAAAAAGGTGTAGCCTGATGTTACCTTGTTAAGTTGCCCACATTCTGCGAGGCGAGTTTTGGTCAACACTGCTAAATTAATTGAGTACTTCTCCAGCTGGAGCCAAATAAGCGCTGTTTTATGCTCAACAGTGAATGCTGTTTTACGTTCACTGTTGAGCATACGCACATTCCAGGTAGCAACCTTGAGAGGTTTTATGTATTTCTTGTTTACTCAACCACAAGAAGGGATATCCCACCAGCTGCGGTAAGCTGACCGGGGAAGTATGGAGCAACCAGTGTTTGGGGTACCTTTTCTTACCCCTTCCCAATGTGGGGAGAGCAGTGGCCTCTTTAAATAGAGCTGCTCTGTCATTTGGAATGCTGCTGAACCGTTATATTGTCCAGTTGGTCTAATGGAGCAACCATCATTTCCAGACCGCCAATGTGCAGGTTCTTGACTATGACTGCCAGTACTATCTGGTGCCTGTCACTTGGCCAATCTCCCATAGGTGCTGGACTTTCCATCCACCAGTTCCTGCACACAAGGTTTGTTTAAGGTGGAGTAGTTGTTGCGCCGCTACTACTGCACCCTCTCCGCTTTGTCACCTGAGACCGGTGGCAAGCATTGCAAAATGACCAGAGGTGACTCAGATGCAGTGGACAAAGTTGCAAGTTAGAAAGCAAATGCACTTCCCAATATTCCACAGTATGTTAGGAAGACAAAGGTTTCCAGAGTTGGTGCCAAGTTGACTGCCAAAACTGCAGTTTGCATGATGGCCGTTGGCTCACAAGGAGCTCATCCGCCCTTTGTCAGGTCTTGTTTTCCATCCTGTGGGGTGCACAAAGCACAAAGATCATTGTTAAATGGTAGAGCAAGCAGGACAATGAACACTCTCTCCTACTTAAGATGCTATTAGTGTTAAGAGGCTTTTGGGAAACCCACTGCAGAATGCTGACTGTAACAAAGGCAATTTGCAGCTTAAAACTTAAAACAGATACAATTTTGCATCAACAGTAGAGAAACTATTAATCAGGGCTTTGTGATTAAAAAATAATCCAAAATAAGAACATCCTCTAAGGCAACATCACATGCAGGGTTTTTGTTTGTTTGTTTTTAATGGAAAGAATATGGCGCAGCTGTGAGGAGGCCACCCTCTAGCAGTCACTGATTGTCTAATGAAGACATCAATCAGAAAATGAACCAAGACCCAAGGGTACTATCACATGCTTTACTGTAAGGGTGATCTTATGAGGAATCTACTTTATATGGCCAAAAGTTTGTGGACACCCGACCAATATGTTGTTCTTCCTCAAACTCACTCAAGGATGGATTACTGCACGGGCCTACCAGGCCCAGGGACCCAAGGGACAAGGGGGCCCTGAAGCCCAAGCCTCCGTGCTACCATTTCAAAATTGTTTTTCCAACATTATGCATCCCGATATCCTATTGGGGCCCTGAAGCCATATAACACTGGTTATATTATGTAATATGTCTTAATAGGGCCCCTCCATTATATGCCACGGGCTTTGTAATTCATCCCTGATATGTGAAAGGGGCCCCTCAATCAAATAGCATGGTGTGTGATATGTCATATAGGGCCCCTGAACCACAGGTTGTGTATGTTATTCATCCTTGGTATCGGAAAAGGGCCCCTCAATTAGGTCTTATGTCATATGGGGCCCTGAAACACGGGTTACAGTATGTTAGTCATCCCTGGTATCTGAAAGGGCCCCTCAATTAAATAGTATGGGGTATGATATGTCATATGTCCTAATAGGGCCCCTGAACGACAGGTTATGTTATTCACCCTTGATATCTAAAAGGGGCCTCTCAATCAAATAACGTGGGGTATTAAATGTCACATGTACCCCTCTATCTGCTTCATTAGTGCGCAGGTCCAGGGCCAGTTCTGGAGGGGTAACAACGGGAGCGATTGCACCCGGGCCCAGTCTGGATGGGGACCCAGAAAAAAAGAAAAAAAAAAGATTTCTCTCTGATCCTGCATTAAATGTATTGTTGAGTGCATGGCTTGCACACCAATATGTTGCACACCAATATATTGCCCCACCATAGTCTAAATATGGAACGTGAAAAAATATTTCCGCCAGACCAATGCAACGCATACTGATGTTTAAGTCAGTCTCTTTTGTTTGAATTACTTTTAATTGCTTCAGTATGGTAATACCTAAAAGTAATTCAGTTCTGTTTATGTCTAGGACACAACTAGTCTGTTAGCTTACTGAAAATAGTTAGTAGGCTATAACTGGATTTGTCAATAGAGGGTGCTAGTTAGAAAACTTGACAGGCAGGTGAACATTTACAATACTAATGATTAAGTCAATGCAAGATCATGCAGCGGTGGGTATTAAGTGGAGTAGCTAAGCGCAAGTTTAAAAAAACAGAAAGATTTGAGAGAAGCTGAGATTTTAAATCAAGTTCCTAGAATTTTACATTTTTTTAAGAATTCTACAATAAATGATGAAAACATTGGAGGGAAAAGAGCTAAATTTGATGAAGACAGACTGGCAGGTAACAGCAGCAGCAGTGATGTTATGCTAACAGAAGTGAGGGAGGAGGAGGCCAATGAGGAGGACAATGAGCGCACATATGGAGGGATAACAGGAGGACATGGTGATGAGAGACAGCCAGGTAGCAGCAGTAGCAGTAGCAGCAACAGCAGCAGTGTTATGCCAGCTGAAGCAGGGAAGGAGGAGAAGAACATGACAGTAGAGGGGGACCAAAGGCAGGTTACCTCTGCTAGCAATGTACAGGAGTGTCAGTTACCATGTCAATGCAAGAGAGGAGCAAGGGGCGTCATCTTGGTTTGAGACTGTTACTGACCCAGCTTGCTGGGAGGACACTCAAAGTGACAGGGCTAAAGCAGCCCTCATTGAGGAGGGTGAGTTATCCTGCCTCTGCAAGAGACAGTGGAATAGGTGGCAAGACTCGTGTTCTAACAAACGACCAGCTCAAATGCATGTTGCCAAATGGCCAAGTCATCGATAAAGAGTGGGTCACATATTCTCCGTCCACAGGAAATATTTATTGTTTTGCATGTAAATTGTTTTCGTCTAAATCACATTCATTCTTCGCTGGTTATTCCAACTGGAAACATCCAGAGTGGATTGGAGAACATGAGAGAAGTGTGGAACATCTGGCCTGTATTATCACGTTGCATCGTCAGACAACAGCAGCAGCTACCGTGGACAGCGGACTGCAAATAGAGGGGGAGAGGCAGTATTGGAGAGAGGTGCTCAAGAGAGTTGTCTCCGTTATCAAGTTCTTGGGGGAGAGAGGATGTGCATTTAGGGGACAAGATGAACTACTAGGCTCACCCCACAATGGGAATTACTTGGGCACTTTAGAATTGTTAGCACAGTTTGACTTGTTCTTGGCAGAGCACATCAGAAAGTTTGGGCAGAAGGGCCGTGGCAGCGTCTCCTATTTATCCTCAACAGTCTGTGACGAGTTCATAGAACTCGTGGGACAGAAAACAAGGCAAACTATTATGAAGGAATTACGTGATGCCAAGTATGTCTCTGTAATAGTTGACTCGACCCCTGATTTATCCCACGTAGACCAGCTCACGTTCATTTTTAGATTCGTGAGTGAAACAGGCCGCATAGTGGAGCGCTTTGTTGGATTTGAGCCCATCAATAGTCACAGAGGAGAAAGCTTAGCTGATTGTGTTATCTCAATGGTGCATCAACTTGGTCTAGATCTTGCAAACTGTCGTGGACAGTCGTATGATAATGCGAGTAACATGAGTGGAAAATATAGCGGATTGCAAGCCCACCTAAAAAAGAAGAATCCAATGATTCACTATGTCCCATATGCAGCCCATTCTTTAAACCTGGTCAGAGTTAACAGTATTGAGGACTGTAGCAATGCGGTTGGCAATTATTTTGATTTTTTGCAGTCTCTGTACAAATTCGCCGCTGCCTCCACGCATCAATGGGCCAAAGTATTCAGAGATTCTGACACTTGCTTAGAGCTTACTTTGAAATCCCTCTCTAGCACAAGCTGGAGCTGCCGAGCAGAATCAACAAAGGCATTGTGGCAAAATCATCAGCAGTTGCACAAAAGGATAAAGCTTTTTTCCACGGATATGGATGAAAAAAGGGAGACCCGTTCAGAAGCACGTTCACTCTGTAAGCAGTTTGAGACATTGGAGATTGCGTTCATGGGCAAGTTTTGGGATACAATATTGTCACGATTCCATGCAACTAGCACTATTTTGCAGCACAGCGATGTCTCACTTGAGTGTGCTGTTAGAGTGTTGGAGTCACTGGATGATTTCGTTACTGCACAGAGGGATCGATTTGAGGAATTTGAGAGGGCCACATTGAGTGTGCCTGGTGTCAGTCAGGTGTACAAGCATGACATTTGTCGTCGAAAGAGACACAAAACCTTTGCTGACGAAACAGAAGAGGGCATTGAGCAGAAGAGGGCATTGAGTTTGGGGGGAAACACACATTTCAAATAGACACTTTTAATGTTGCCATCGACAGACTCACACAGAGCATCCGACACCATCTGGAGGCATACAGGGACTTGTATGACTTGTTCAGTGCGTTTTTCCTCAAAAAGACTGAATCGGATGCCTCTGTGATGCAGAAGGCCAGTGTTCTGGCATCTGCCTACCCATCTGATCTGGGTGAATGTTTAGGAGACGAACTAATCCAACTGAGGTCATTCATCAAGCCCAAAAGGACTGCTCAGACTTATTTTGGAGTATGGCCTTGAGTCTATGTTTCCGAACGTATACATTGCGCTTCAGTTATTCCTCACACTGCCTGTTACCAACTGCGAAGGAGAGCGATCATTCTCTCTTTTGGGTCGAATTAAAAATGAATTAAGGACAAAGATGAAACAAGAACGTCTCTGCTGACTTTCTCTGATGGCCATCAAGAGTGAGCTGACCAAGTCATTGGATTTTAATGACATTGTACATGAATTCGCGCTGCGCAAAGTCCGGAAGAGATGCATTTAATATGTGAATAGGAATTAGCAATTTCTTGGCTGACATAAAGTTATTCGTTTGATATACGTTACCGTTACATATAGCCTACGTTTCAGATCAGATATTCTGTGTGAGTTGTTTGTTCAAAAAGCGATGTTTCATGAATAAAAATGTAGTATAGTTTTTAGCGCAACCTTTGTACCGCTGCTGATTTGTGTGCGAGTTGGGTGCCGCTGCAGTGGCGTGTGTGCATTGTTGGGGGGGGGGCTTTCTCGTCGTCTGGCCCAGGGGCCCACGGACTCATAATCCGTCCCTGAACTCACTCACTCATTCACCCTGACAACTGGAGGCATATTGGCTCTCTCTCGCTATCTTGAGCACACATCATCCACTGCCGGCTTGCTAGGCTTGTTGTAGTTTCACCAGACAAACAACCATTCACACACACATTCACACCTATGGGCAATTTAGAGTAGCCAGTTAACCTAATCTGCAGGTCTTTGGACCAAGGGAAGAAACCTTCAGGTGGCCTTCCTCAAATTGTTGTCACAAAGTTAGAACACAATTGTATTGAATGTCTTTGTGTGCTGTAGCAGTACAATTTTCTCTCACTTTAACTAAGGCTAATTTCAGCCTGTCAGTCCAAATCCAATTTATGTGCATATCTGATTGGAATCTGATCATATGAAGCATGTCTGAACAGCCAAAAATCACACGAGATTCAATGTTTTCCAAATCTATATGTGTCAAGGACCAGACAGGAGAGGAGATCAAATGCACTCAAACCACAGTTTAATAATAACAGGGGAAAAGGGAGAATGTGTGTGAAGTTCAGTGGCAGGAGGACTGAGAGGCAGGGATGGCTGGTGGGAGCATGGTGGTGATGTCTGAGGTCTCCCATCCAAGTACTGACCAGGCCCAACCCTGCTTAGCTTCTGAGATCAGGCATTGTCAGAGAGGTGTGGCTATAGGCTGACAGCACTTGGGTTTCAGGCAGTCTCCCAGCAGTAGTCCCTCAGCAGGCTGGAGTTAGTGAGCAGGCTAGAACACAGAGTCACAGATCAGATAGCAAGATAGGGGACAGAAATGCAGGGTCAGGTTACCGGGGCTGAAGAGTAGGGCTCCAGGCAGGGCTGCTCACACCGGGCTGATGGAGAGGCAGGCGAGCAGCAGGGCTGGGCAGGCTGGAGATCAGGCGAAGGTACAGGAGAGGCAGGCAAGAGGCAGAGTCGACAGGACAGAAGGCAGATCAGGTTACCAGGGCTGGAGAGCAGACAGAGTCAGACGGAACAGAATATCGTCAGGAGTCAGAGTAGTAGGAACACAGAGCAGGTTATCACGCTGGAAGTTGCAGACGATCTGACACTGAGGCTTGGGAGAACTGCAGCTTAAATACACACGGGGGAAGCAGGTGATCGGCAACAGCCAATGACAGTCACTGAAAGTTAAAAAGAGGAAGTGAGAGCAGGCGTGGCCGGTAATGCTGAGTGGAGATGTTACCTGAAGAGAGAAGCCCACAGGTAGGACCATGACAGAACCCCCCCTCAAGGGACGGCTCCAGAAGTCCCTAGCCACAGATCCACCAAGATGGGCTGGAGGAGGGGGAATACCAGTGGAGGGTCAGAACTCCTCTGACTGGTCAGTGCCCAAGGCCTCAGGATCTGGTTCAGAATCGGACTCGGGGACAGTAGCGGTTGGCGCATCGTCATTCCGACAAGGACCCCTTGGTCGACCCCTCCAGTTGGCCGGCTGGTCAGGATGCAGGCGATGAAAGGTGCTGATAAGGGTATGGTCTAAAATTCTCCCAGCAGGAACCCACATCCTCTCCTCAGGACCATAGCCCTCCCAATCCACCAGGTATTGGAGGCCCCTGCCCCTGCGCCGTGACTTCAGCAGTCGCCGGACGGAGTAGACCGGGCCACCATCGATGAGACGAGGAGGAGGAGAAGGTACAGCTGGGACCAGCGGGCTCTCATGCACTGGCTTAATCTTTGAGATGTGGAAGGTGGGGTGCACTCTCATAGACTTGGGCAGTCGGAGCCGGACAGCAGACTGGCTGATTATCCTCTGGATCGGAAATGGTCCGACAAACCGAGATGCCAGCTTACGAGACTCCACCTGGAGGGGCAGGTCCTTGGCTGACAACCACACCTTCTGGCCCACCCGGTAGGTGGGCGCAGGCATCCTCTGCCAGTTGGCTCCAATGGAGTAGCTGGTGACTGACTTGAGGAGTGCAGCGCGGGCTTGAGACCAGGTGCGGCGGCATCGGCGTGCATAGGTGAGGGTAGACGGGCAGGTGACCTCTCCCTCCTGGCTGGGGCACAGGGGTGGTTGGTAGCCATACACGCAGTGGAATGGGGACAGTCCAGTGGCTGAGCTGGTGAGGGAGTTGTGAGAGTATTCCACCCACAGCAGGTGCTCACACCAGGCCCTAGGATTGCGTGATGCCATGCACCGAAGTGCCTTCTCCAACTCCTGGTTAGTCCGCTCAGACAGGCCGTTGGACTGGGGTCGGAATCCGGAGGTGAGGCTGGCGGTGGCCCCAAGCAGGTGACAGAATTCCTTCCAGAAAGAGGAGGTGAATTGCGGCCCCTGGTCCGAAACGATGTCCCTGGGCAGCCCATGGATGCGGAAGACCTGCTGCAGGACGATCTGGGCGGTCTCTTTGGCCGACGGTAGTTTTGGGAGGGGAACAAAGTGTGTCATCTTGCTAAACCGGTCCACGATGGTGAGTATGACAGTCATCCTGTTAGAAGGGGGCAGACGCGTAACAAAATCCAGGGAAATGTGGGACCAGGGTCGCATAGGCATGGGCAGAGGCTGGAGCAAACCAGCAGGAGGCCGGCTGGAGGATTTATTCTGATTACAGGTAGGGCAGGCTCGGACGAAGTCTCGCACATCCCTGCTCATAGACGGCCACCAGAACCGTTGGGCGAGCAGGTGGTAGGTGCGAGTGGAACCAGGGTGGCAGGCTAGACGGGAGTTGTGTCCCCACTGTATAACCTGGGATCGCAGGTCTTCAGGAACAAAGAGGCAACTTGCGGGGCATGCACTAGGGTTGGGTTGGTCACAGAGGGCTTCCCGTACTCGTTCTTCGATGTCCCAGGTCAGAGCAGCAACGATACAGGGGTCAGGTAGGATGGGAGCCGGATCCTTGGAGGAGGCATCATCCTTCTGGAACTGGCGGGAGAGTGCGTCAGGCTTGGTGTTGCGAGATCCAGGTGAAATTGAATCTGGTGAAAAAGAGAGCCCAGCGGGCCTGTCTGGGGTTGAGTCGTTTGGCGGTGCGGATGTATTCCAGATTCTTATGGTCTGTCCAGACCAGGAATGGGACTACGCACCCCTCCAGCCAGTGACGCCATTCCTCCAGGGCGAGCTTGACCGCCAGCAGTTCCCGGTTGCCTATGTCATAATTGCGTTCGGCCGGCGATAGCCGGCGGGAGAAGAACGCACAGGGGTGGAGTTTGTTGTCATCCGCTGACCTCTGTGAGAGCACTGCCCCAACTCCCACATCCGAGGCGTCCACCTCAACGATGAATTGCCGCTCCGCATCTGGCATCTGGAGGACGGGAGCAGTGGTGAACCGAGCCTTGAGGGTGGCAAAGGCTTCGTTGGCAGCCGGAGTCCAGGTGAAGGGCTGTTTGGTGCTGGTCAAAGCGGTGAGGGGTGACGCAACGGTGCTGTAATTACGAATGAATTTCCTGTAGAAATTAGGGAAGCCCAGGAACTGCTGAAGCTTCTTCAATTTCATGACAATATGATTCAAATAGCATCTTCGCAATTCTGTTTAGGTCTGACAGCCCTGATTGGATTTCATTTCTTTTTTTTTTTTAAGTCTGTGACTTTTGACACCACATAAAGTTCATGTTTACATCATATGTACTGGAAACATGCTTGTTTAGCAATGAACAACAAAAAAGCAGAGCAGGCAAGCCTCCTCCATCTCTGACAGTGTCTCATTATTTTTATAAAACCTGCTCCACTGTTCTACATTACCATGTGGTAAATAAGCAAGCCCATTTAATATCACCCATTTTGGTTTGTTGATGTCAGCTACTTCCACTTTTGGGCACAATGTCATTAATCTAGCAACCAATGTAAATAAGACTGAGAATGAGGATTGCGACATGGACACACAGATCAAATCTGATTACTTGCAATATATAATGTGGACATTCAATCAGGAAGATTGGATATAATAATAAAAAAAAAACAGATTTGGACTGACAGTCTGAACATAGCCTAAGAAGCCCAAACCTCTACCACCATGACAAGGTTCCTAAAAGTTGGAGTGGAAGATCAAGTATCCTGCATACTTTCCTTACCTCAACCCCACTGAACACCTTTGGGATGAACTGGAATGTGGACTGCACCCCAGGCCTCCTCACCCAACATCAGTGCCTGAACTCACTAATGCTTTTGTCACTGAATGAACATAAATCTTCACACCCATGCTCCAAAATCTAGTGGAAAGACTTTGCAGAAGAATGGCGGTAATTACAAAGGGTGTCAGGTGATCAGGTGTCCACCAACTTTTGGGTGTATATAGTGTCATAAATTAACAGCCTTAGGCAATATAGCAGAAAAATACTCTTACTTGACAGCTAATTCTATCTTGTAAGACCATTCTTAACTATTATTAGTTAGCCTCTCTAGAAATAACAGTAGGGGAGAACAGGGAGACCTTGGACAAGATTTCAGCTTTTGTAGATTGTGTGAAATTCTTTGCAGGTAGTGTCACATTCATATTGCATGAGAGAGTATTTACTATATCGTCTTGCCACAACATTAGTTGTGACCTTCAGACTTCACTTTTTCTGTCTTTTTCTCTTTTTTTGCAGGGAGGCATGGGCTATTGTGTGGGGAGACATGGAGCAAAAATAAAATACCTTGGCCTACATGTATAATTTTGATTTATTATCAAAACTTGTAACATATGAACTGTATAAACACACAATGCTGGTACAGCTACAGAAAAAATTGTCAGTTTACCCAAAGCTGATGAGACAAAACAGTTCCATTCTCAAGAAGAAATTAAATAAGCTTAAGCCTCATTCAGGGACACACCCACATTTTTAACAAAATTTTAAAATTAATTTTATATTTCTAAACCTGTAACATGAACTGTCCCAACTCTCCCCATCTGATTATCCATTATCTGTAGCCGCCTATCCTGTCCTACAGGGTCGTAGGCAAGCTGGAGCCTATGCCAGTTAACTATGGGCAAGAGGCGGGGTACACCCTAGACAAGCCGCCAGGTCATCGCAGGGCTGACACATAGACACAACCATTCACACTCACACCTACAGTCAATTTAGAGCCACCAATTAGCCTAACCTGCATGCCTTTGGACTGTGGGGGAAACCAGGGCACCCAGAGGAAACCCACACAGACACGTGGAAATCATGCAAATTCCACACAGAAAGGCCCTCGTCGGCCGCTGGGCCCGAACCCAGGACCTTCTTGCTGTGAGACGACAGTGCTAACCACTACACCACCATGCCGACCCCATCTGACCATTTTGGAGAAAAAAACAAACAAAAAAAACTTATGTTTTTCCACCAGAATTTAAGTTTAATAAATAATACTTGAGCAGCAGCTACAATTATCAACTGTCCATAATTATTGACACTTTTTCAGATTTACCAATTAAAAACAATTTTACAAAGGTGGGTTTCAGTTACAACAGTTATTATTGGTTATTTAGTCAACTGGAAGACCCCCCCCTCACCCTTTGATCTTGTCATCTGATGACACATGAGAGAGATTTTTTTTTTGAGCACGATCAGCAATTTGAGGAAAACCCAGATGTTATAATTGCAGGTAAGCATGGTGGAAAGATCATGGACATGTTTTTACTTATCACATTCACTGATATTTCATGATATCTTCGTTGAAACCTACCTTGTTTCTTACCCTTTCACTTGACAGTCGCCATTTTGTATCTAAACGTGCATTTGAGAAGTCACATGAGGTGTTGATAATAGTGATCACTTTCACCAGTGTCCACCATTATCAACACCCTGTGGAATTAAGTGACATTTACAACGGTTATGGATCGATCTTTGTGTAGCATTGTGGAAGTAGATGAAGTACTTAAAAAAAAGTGCTGTGATTTATAATTTTTTTTCTGATTCATAACAGAATGGAATGCTTATAGAGTATTTGGAATCCTAATGCAATTAAATAGAATTAGACCAGAATTAAATTCCTATCATATAAAAAAATTACATGCTTGAAATATTCAGATTTTTCTATTCTGTTCAGAATTTTCTTTTTCAGTTTGTTGTAAATATCTACCACATATTACAATATCAGTAGCCATTTTATATTTTTAAATGTAAAAATATAAAGTTTTGTTTTGAGGAATGACATGCGACCTTTGACCTGGATTTTCATGCGGTTACAATGTTGTTGACATTTATTGGTAAAATACAAAACTAGAAATTAATACAAACAACCTGTCACGAGGCATCAGGGTGGCCAAGAGACAGTATTCCAGGAACATTGCTGACTACTTCAACGACAGCAGAGACACCAGGAACCTGTGGCGGGGGATTCAGACCATCACAGGCTACAAGCCCTCGCTGCAGACCTGTGATAACTCCACCTCTCTGCTGAATCAGTTGAACGACTTCTTCGCTCGCTTTGAGGCAGACAACAGCACCACGGCACAGAAGACCCCACCACCTCCCAGACAGCGTGAGGAGAGCTCTCAGGATGACAAATGCCCGGAAAGCCCCGGGTCCTGATAACATTCCTGGTCATGTCCTGAGAGACTGTGCCGAGGAGCTCACAGATGTCTTTACAGACATCTTCAACATCTCGTTGAGCCAGGCTGTTGTCCCCATGTGCCTCAAAGCCACCATCATCATCCCAGTCCCAAAGAAGCCATCTCCATCCTCCTTCAATGACTATTGCCTGGTTACACTCACTCCCATCCTCATGAAGTGCTTTGAGCGGCTAGTCATGTGGGATATCAAGTCTGCCCTCCCCCCTGCCCTGGACCCTTTCCAGTTTGCATATCAGTCCAACCATTCGACTGATGATGCCATCTCCACTGCCCTCCACTTAGCCCTCACCCACCTGGAGACAAAAGACTCGCACATCAGAATACTGTTCATAGACTTTAGCTCAGCATTCAACACAGTCATTCCTCAGCAGCTCATTCATAAACTGGACCAGCTGGGACTCAACACCTCCCTGTGCAACTGGCTGCTGGACTTCCTGACGGGGAGACCACAGGCTGTACGGGTCGGCAGCAACTCCTCCAGCACCATCACATTGAACACGGGAGCCCCCCAAGGATGTGTGCTGAGCCCCCTCCTCTTCACTCTGCTCCTCCACACATGCACGCTCATGTCACTGAACCCACACATCACATCACAATGCTTTCTCAACATGGAATTGTCTTTCTGGACAGTTAAGTTTGTCTGCATATTCTTTCTTGCACAGTGGACAGAAAGTAAGTAGTACTTTAAAAAAAACTTCCATCCATCCATTATCTGTAGCTGTTTATCCTGTCCCACAGGATTGCAGGCAAGCTGGAGCCTATCCCAGCTAACTATGGGCAAGAGGCAGGGTACACCCTAGACAAGTCACCAGGTCATTGCAGGGCTGACACATAGACACAGACAACCATTCACATTCACTCCTACAGTCAATTTAGAGCCACCAATTAGCCTAACCTGCATGCCTTTGGACTGTAGGGGAAACCGGAGCACCTGGCGGGGACCCACGCAGAGCATGCAAACTCCACACAGAAAGGTCCTCGTCGGCCGCTGGGCTCAAACCCATGACCTTCTTGCTGTGAGGTGACAGTGCTAACCACTACACCACCATGCCGCAAAAAATATATATCTCATCTCTAGCTGCTTTATCCTGTTCTACAGGGTCACAGGCAAGCTGAAGCCTATCCCAGCTGACTACGGGCAAAAGGCGGGATACACCCTGGACAAGTCACCAGGTCATCACAGGGCTGACACATAGACACAGACAACCATTCACATTCACTCCTATGGTCAATTTAGAGCCACCAATTAGCCTAACCTGTATGCCTTTGGACTGTGGGGGAAACCGGAGCACCCGGTGGGGACCCACGCAGAGCATGCAAATTCCACACAGAAAGGTCCTCGTCGGTCGCTGGGCTCAAACCCAGGACCTTCTTGCTGTGAGGTGACAGTGCTAACCACTACACCACCATGCCGCCAAAAATATATATTCAAATATGTAAAATATATGGGTCTCCTTGATTTACCCAATTTGAGTATAGCTTTGAGTTCATCCTGAACATTTTTCTTGTGTTCAGTTAAGCAGTATGGGTGGCTGCCTACCACCATATCTGGATGTGGTTCTTTATTTGATTAATGCAACTGGGAAGAGGTGAGAACCCATTCAAAAATTCCTCCTGCAACCTGGCAACCTGTGCTTTCTGGGATGGCAAGCGATGGGCTCCACAGGAGACTGGGGTAAATTGGGCCACATTTTTTGGAATTAATTCCAGTCCCAGCTCTTCCCTCTCAGGAACCACCATTCTCAAAGTCATAGCCACTGCCTCTTTCCGGTGGCACGGTGGTGTAGTGGTTAGCGCTGTCGCCTCACAGCAAGAAGATCTGGGTTCGAGCCCCATGGCCGGCAAGGACCTTTCTGTGTGGAGTTTACATGTTCTCCCCATGTCCGCGTGGGTTTCCTCCGGGCGCTCCGGTTTCCCCCACAGTCCAAAGACATGCAGGTTAGGTTAACTGGCGACTCTAAATTGACCGTAGGTGTGAATGGTTGTCTGTGTCTATGTGTCAGCCCTGTGATGACCTGGTGACTTGTCCAGGGTGTACCCCACCTTTCGCCAGTAGTCAGCTGGGATAGGCTCCAGCTTGCCTGCGACCCTGTAGAACAGGATAAAGCGGCTAGAGATAATGAGATGAGATGAGACTGCCTCTTTCCACAGTTTCAGGAGGTTGCTATACCTGAAATGCATCACCTCTATCCATTTGCTTGACTGCACAGTCGACTTCTCTGATTCACCATGTGATCTCAAAGGTCCTTAAAATTTTGGAAGTAATTTATAGTTTGAAATGCGATGTAAAATGAGCACATTATCTCCTGGTGCAAATTCCCATAGACAAGACCTCTTATTATACAGCCAGGATTATCATTCTTGTGCCTGTAGTAAATTATCCTGCATTAGGTGGCTCAGTGTGTGGAGTTTTGCTCTCATGTCAAGAACATATTAAAATTCATTTTTACTTGCAGAAGATACCTCCTCCCAAATTTCCCTCATGACATCCAAGATGCTATGAAGCTTGCAATCATCCAATAATTCAAATGGGGAGAACTCCATAAAGACTTATGGGACATCTCAAACTGCAAATAAGAGGGGTTCCAACCATCAATCCCAATTTCTAGTTCCGTTCTGCACATACTTACGAATCATGTTTTGAAGCATCTAATTAATTCATTTGACCAGCCCATCCATTTGCGGATGGTATGTACTAGTACAAATAGATTTAATCCCCAATAATATAGTTCATGAAGTGTGCATGATATGAACATTGTGCCTTGATCAGTCAGAATCTCCTTCTGGAGCCCGAATTATGAGTAATGTGATTCAGGAGGTAATGTCTCCACAACACTGCATGTAGAAATAATGCGTAGAGGCACTGCTTCCAACTATCATGTTGTATAATCTACTAGGACTAATATGATGTCCTTGTGTGATCTGATCTACAGGCCCGACGAGATCCATGCCAATTCTTTGGAAAAGGATCTTGATCAATTGTAAAAGACACAGTGGTGCTTTTGGCATGGCCATCAGATTCACCAGCTGATGTTCACGACATGCTGTGCACCACCTGCGAACATCGCTGCAAATAGCTGGCCAATAGAAATGGGCCATGAAACAGTTCAGTGTCTTATCCTGTCCTAAATGCCCTGCCAAGGGATTATGATGAGCTGCATGGAACAAAACATCCCTGTGTACCAACAACTACAGTGGTGCTTGAAAGTTTGTGAACCCTTTAGAATTTTCTATATTTCTGCATAAATATGACCTAAAACATCGTCAGATTTTCACACAAGTCCTAAAAGTAGATAAAGAGAACCCAGTTAAACAAATGAGACAAAAATATTATACTTGGTCATTTATTTATTGAGGAAAATGATCCAATATTGCATATCTGTGAGTGGCAAAAGTATGTGAACCTCTAGGATTAGCAGTTAATTTGTAATGAATAAAGAGTAAATTTTGCAAATGGGTGCATTGACTAATAACGCGGTTGGTGACTGGCACTGACTGGAGCTCTGATGGTGGCAGGATTGTGCTTTTTCTATATGGGTGGCAGTTGGCCAAGATTCTGTTCTAGATGGACATGGACCAAGTTTCTGTTTTTTGTCTCACACATTAATGATTTTTTTGGGCAAAGTAGCTCAGTTGGGAGGGCATTGGACTGAATATTGAATCAATGGAAACTGCAAAGTCTTTACACAAGATCTTTAATTATTGTAGGAAGAAGACAAATTGGTTTAAAAAATTGTGCTTGCTGCATATATTTGACAATGGACAATTTTTTGTATCCAAATTTTTTGACCAAGACATAACATTTTTTGTTAGAGGGCTTGCCAAAATTGATCACTTGTGAGAGCATCAATGTATCTTGGTTCCATGTTTTAACACTTAGGCCTGTGGTCTCTGAATGCAGTCATCTCAGTTCAAATCTTGCTGGAATCTGTAAAGCCTTTGTTCAAGTTTCTGCACTATCGTAGACAGACGATGTTAATTGGAGCTTTTGTTTTTGGTCAAGTAAGCGTTCATGTCCCAAACCCTTTGTTACCATCAATATGGACCAAATGTTCTTCAAGATGAGTATGGGCCAATTCTGTAGTTTTCCATCTGGGGTTTATTTCAGTATCATCACAGCTTGAATGATATTGGTGACTTTATGTCTATCCTCATCTTATGAAAAGTAAAAGTGCAGAGCAACTTGGATTTATGGTGTAATGGTTAGCAATATGGTCTTTGAATACAGCGTTAGACTGGAACTCTGATGGTGGCAGGGTCGAGCTTGTTCTATGTAGGTGGTAGTAGGCTAAATTTGTATTCAATATATCCATGAGCCAAGTTTCTGATTCTTGTCTCACACATGAATTATTTTTGGGCAAAGCAGCTCAGTTGGGAGAGTACTGGACTGAATATTGAGTAAATGTCATTGAAAGCTGCAAGTCTTTACACAAAGTTTTTAATTATTGTAGGAAGAAGACAAATGATCTAAAAAAGAAACTTGTGCTTGGTGCATATATTTGACAGTGGACAATTTTTGTATCCATATTTTTGGATCAATACATAACATTTTTGTTAGAGGGCTTGCCAACATTGCACAGTTGCAAGAGCATCAATGTAGCTTGTTTCCATGTGGTGATGTTTCAGCCTGTGGTCTCTGAATGCCGTCACCTGAGTTCAACTCTTTTTGAAATCTGCAAAGCCTGTGGTCCATATTCTGCACTATCATTGATACACTGTGTCAACTGGAGCTTTTGCTTTGGTCAAGTAAGCTTTCATGCCCCAAACCCTTGGTTACCATTAGTAGAGACTTTGCACTGTCATGTGACCCCCATAGCAACACACTGTAAAAAAAAAAATGGTTGACAGAACTGAAATTATCTAGGCAACGTGATGCATTTGTTTTTTTGAGTTCTCTTTACCTAAATAAGCCAAAGGTTGACACAACACAAATTTGCGAATTCTGCCAACCTTTTGTTTTTAATAATACAAACTCATTATACTAAGTTTGATCAACAAAGACTTTCAGTTTCATATGTAAAATCTAACTTCTACCAATTTTGTTTTTTGAGTTCTAACAATTTTCACCACACCCCATCATTCAACACAACACAAAGTGTAGTTAAAAAAAAAACTTTTATTCACCATTTTGAAAATTTCACATTACAATTGTGAATTCACAGACTCGTGCCCTATGAACAGGGCACATATGTCTTCTATAAAGTTTTACGGTCAAGAAATTACGATAATTACCTATGAAACTCTGGAGACAGCCAATCGTGTCAACCTCCTTTGCGACCAAAGGAGAAAGGGCTTGTGGAGAAAGGAAGGAAACCCCGTAGTAGGCGTGTCAATGAACATAAAGTAAGAAAACTTAAAACTTCTTGTTAGAGAGTAGGACAGTCTTTAGAAATTTGAGGGAAACTAAGAAAAACTTGTTTTGCTTAATCAAGTATCTTTGTTAGTTATTTTCTAAGAAAAATGAGTTGTACAAACGTGAGTTTGTTTGTTAGATGTCAAAATTGTTTTTCTGAGTCAGTTTACAATAAAATTGTGAGCTTGAACAACAACTGTCATTTATATTTTTTACAGTGCAGTAACTACACTGCCATGACAGGGGGCACGCTTGTAGTGCTTCATTCAGACGAGTTAGTTGTTATTGATCAGTATGGGAAGGTTTTTCATGCATGTTTGGATGTGCAAATAATTCTGAACAAAACATCAGATTTTTTTAATTTGCCAAAAGTAATTGATTATCAGGGGAAAAAACTAGAGAAATTTTTTAACGTAGAAAGGAAAATAGGGAAAAAAAACATTCAGTGGGACTCAGTGTTGAACAGAGAGGTCAAAAACCTTATGGTATGCTCACTTAATTTCCACAAAGGTAAGAATATTTTAATGAATGTCATCTTGGATATGAATGTCATGACAATATTTGGGCTTTCAATTATTTTTCTGAATTGTTCTTTTTCTGTGACAGAATGATTGTACAGCATACATCTTTAACAAAAAAAATAGAATTTGGTGCACAATTTTCTTTTGGTTTTCTGAAATCAACACAGGGTCAAAAGTATACATAGTGTCAAAAATGTACATACATTCACTTAGATTATTAATTCAGAGGTGCTGAGACTTCCAAAATGTTTCTTATCTGGCCAACACACAGTAACATGGGAAAGTCCAAGGAGCTCAGTGCAGATCTGAGAAAGAGGATTGCAGATGGGCACTACTCAGGAATGTCTCTTAGAGCCATTTCTAAACAACTGCAGATCCCAAAATCAGTTCAAACAACTGTATGTAAGTTACTGGGAGGTGTAGTCACTTTGCCAAGCCACTTTGCTTCAAGAAAGCCAAAACTGCCCCGCTCAGCTGAAAGGAAATTGGTTCAGATGGTCAGGAACAACCCAAGAACCACCATGGCACAGCCCTACCATGAACTGGAAGCTGATGGATCACTGTCTACAATTTAGTGAGTTTTATATCACCATGGACTAAGAGGTTGCTATCCAAGAAATAACCCCTTGCTCCAAAATTGACACCTTCAGGCTTAACTAAAGTTTGCAACTGACCACATGGACAAACAAAAAGCCTTCTGGAGGAAAGCTGTATGGTCACATGGAACAAAGATTGAGTTGTTTGGCCACAATGATCATGATGTACAGAGGTACACTGTACCAGCTGGTGGTGGTGGTAGCAGCATCATGCTCTGGGGCTGTTTTACTGCCAGTGGAACTGGTTCATTGCACAAAGTGGAAGGAATAATGAAGAAGGAGGACTACCTCAGAATTCTTCAGCATATCCTCAAACCATTGGAAACTTGAACATGATTGGGAGTCACAACAGGACAATGAACCCAAACATGCATCAGAGCTGGTTGTGGAGGATAAAGCAGGCTGACATTAAGCTTAAAACAAACCCTGATTTCAAGCCTATTGAAAATAAATGAACTCTACCAATTGTACCATGAAGAGTCGTGAAATATCCAACCAGAATTCTGCCAGAAACTTGTTCATGGTAAACAAAAAATGTTTGGTCAAGGTGAATCTTGCGAAGAGACATTTTACCCAAATATTAGGTGTGCTCTGTGGTTGGTAGAAGAGAGCAACTGGACTTGCTTGAAGATTCTTGAAGCTGTATGTAAATTTTTTGACCCTGTATGTATATTTTTGACCATGTGTTGATTTCAGAAAACCCAAAGAAAATTGTGCACCGGATTCTAGTTTTTTTTTTAAGGTGTATGCTGTACAATCATTCTGCCACAGAAAAAGACAGAAAAAGAACAGTTCAGAGAAATCATTGAAAGCCCAAATATTGCCATGACATTTATATCCAAGATGACATCCATGTCAATGTTTGTAAACTTCTGACCACAACTGTATATACACTGATCACACATTAATGATTTTTGGGCAAAGCAGCTCATTTTGGAGAGTATTGGACTGACTATTGATGAAACGTCATTGAAAGCTGCAAAGTCTTTACACAAGGTTCTGAATTATTGTAGAAAGAAGACAAATTCTCATCTCATCTCATTATCTCTAGCCGCTTTATCCTGTTGTACAGGGTCGCAGGCAAGCTGGAGCCTATCCCAGCTGACTACAGGCGAAAGGCGGGGTACACCCTGAACAAGTTGCCAGGTCGTCACAGGGCTGACACATAGACACAGACAACCATTCACACTCACATTCACATCTACGGTCAATTAAGAGTCACCAGTTAACCTAACCTGCATGTCTTTGGACTGTGGGGGAAACCGGAGCACCCGGAGGAAACCCACGCGGACACGGGGAGAACATGCAAACTGCACAGAAAGGCCCTCATCGGCCACGGGGCTCAAACCTGGATCTTCTTGCTGTGAGGTGACAGCGTTAACCACTGTGCCACTGACAGATTATCTATAAATAAATAAATAAATAAATACCAAACCAAAAAAAACCCAAAACCTTGTGCTTGCTGCATATCTTTGACAGTGGACAATTTTTGTATTAATCCAAATCCATTTTTGTTCGAGGGCTTGCCAAAATTGCTCACTTGCAAGAGCATTAACATAGCTTGTTTCCATGTTGAAATGTTTTGGCCTGTGCTTTCTGAGTGCAGTCATTTGAATTCAAATCCTGTTGGAATCTGCAAAGCCTTTGTTCCAGATTCTGCACTATTGTCGACAGACCATGTCAACTGGAGCTTTTCTTTTGGTCAAGCCAGCTTTCATGTCCCAAACCCTTTTTTTTACCATCAACATGGAACAGGTTCTCTTCAAGATGGGTATGAGCCTGTTCTGTAATTTTGGATCTGGGGTTTATTGCAGATTCATTGCAGCTTCAATGATGTTGGGCACTATATGTCTGTATTAATCTTCTGAAAAGTAAAAGGGCAGCACAACTTGGTTCTGTGGTGTAATGGTTAGCACTCTGGACTTTAAATCCAGACATCCGAGTTTAAATCTTGGTGGAACCTGTAATGTCTTAAAGCTTCTGCATGCACTGAATGATGGATAAAGAAAGCCCTTTGAAACCTGTAAAGCTTTACTGAATCTCTTTCATCTTAACACACTTTTACTCCATAACCTCCCTTTCATTGTTAATCATAGAAGGATCGTTCTCGTCACGACCCTTGTCAGGTATCCCACCAGTTACCTGTGAATCCTTCTACTACACTATGCTACTGCTATTATTACTACTACCACCACCCTGTCTAACCAACATGGCTACCAACGACCAACCTGTTGATGGGCCTCAATGTCACAAACATGGGTCCTTTTCAGGACCGGCATTGAGGATTATCTCATCCAACACGGAAGGTCTGACAGGAGCCAAGCAAGACCTGCTGGCCAAACTGTGTGTGAACAACAATTGTGACATTCTCTGCCTCCAGGAGACACATCGCGGGACTTCACAAATTCGCTTATGCATCCCTGGAATGACCCTCATTGCTGAGAGACCACATGGCCAGTACAGAAGTGCAATATTTGTACGTGACGGAGTGACTGTGGATAACTTCTTGACTCATACATCATATCAGACAATGACAACATTGAAGTTCTGATCATCGAACTGATGGGGATCTCTGTCAGTTCTGTCTGTAAACCACCAACTGAAACTTTCAACCTCCCCTGTGAAGTTACTGATGGCTGTGTCAGCATAGTTAGCGGAGATTTCAACAGCCACAGTATTACCTGGGGCTATGGGGAAACCAACGAAGATGGGGAACTAGTGGAAAACTGAGCGGCTGCAAATCAGATGTCTCTCATACATGATGCAAAGCTCCCTCCCTCCTTCAACGACTCTAGATGGAGACAGGGATACAACCCTGATCTGGTATTTGCCTCCAACAACATTGATTGGCAATGTGAAAAGGTTGTGCTTGACCCAATACCACATTCCCAACACTGCCCCACTGGACTCCGTCAATGCGGCCATCATAGCTCGAACAGTCCCCTTCCACCGGCGGTTCAACCTGAAAAAGGCAAACTGGGAAAAGTTTGCCACAGACCTTGACTGTCTTCCCATCCAGGACCTACCTGTCTTCCCAACCCACTATGACACCTTCATCAAAATGATAAAGAAATCCTCATGGCAAAACATCCCCCGAGGATGTCAGACCAGCTACACCCCAGGCCTGACGGATGAGTCCAAGGCACTGTACAATGACTACATAAGATGTTTCCAGAACGATAATTTCTCTGCAGACACACTGGAATGTGGTGAAAACCTGACAAATGCCATAATGGAAACACGATGGACGAAATGGCAAGAATTCATACAATCAACAGAAACCCACAGCAGCAGGAAAGCTTGGAAAAATATCCAGATCCTCAGCAATGACTACACAAAGACCCAACCAAGACCACAAGCTACTGCTGACCAAGTTGCCCACCAACTTCTTGTGAACAGTCAGGGAAACCCTAACCATCACCCAAGAAGATCCAAGCTCCAAAAAAGCCAATGCTCTGTGCTCTCAAGGGACCCCAGACTTCACAAGACCCTTCAGTATGAGCGACTTGTGTAATGCCCTCAAGACACTGAAAAATAACAAGGCAGCCGGTCTTGATGATATCCTCTACAAGCAGAGCAAACACTTTGGACCTGGTGTACTCAAATGGCTACCTGACATGTTTAACAATATGTACCAACAGTATTCCAAAGTTATGGAGGAAAGCCAGAGTGGTTGCTTTACTGAAACCTGGTAAAGACCTGGTAAGCCCAAAGAGTTACAGGCCCATCTCTCTGCTACACCACATGTACAAGTTTTTTGAAAGATTCATACTGAACCGCATTGCCCCACTTGTGGACAAGCTCCTTATTCCAGAGCAAGCAGGCTTTAGACTGGGAAAGTCCTGTACTAGTCAGCTCTTGAACCTTGCACAGTACATTGAAGATGGGTACGAGAAAGGGCTAGTTACTGGAGTTGTCTTTGTCAATCTCTCTGCTGCCTATGACACAGTCAATCACAGGATCCTCACCAGGAAATTCTACGAGATGACAAAGGATGTGAAGTTGACAGAATTGATTCAGAACATGCTGTCCAACAGACGTTTCTTTGTCGATCTTAATGGCAACCACAGCAGATGGCACAGACAGAAAAATGGTCTCCCCCAGGGAAGCATTCTCGCCCCTCTGCTCTTCAATATATACACAAATGACCAACTAATACACCCAGACACAAGGAATTTTCTCTATGCTGATGACCATAGCACTGCTGCACAGGGAAGTTCCTTTGAAGAAGTGGGAAGATCCTTTGAAGAAGTGGAAACAAAACTTAGTAATGCCCTGGCAGACCTAATCCCAAACTATGCCAAGAACCACCTAAAGGCTAACCCTGACAAAACCCAAGTAAGCATCTTCCACTTAAGGAACAGAGATGCAGATCGACGGCTTAGGGTTAGATGGCAGGGTGAATGGCTGGAACATACCCATAAGCCAGTCTACCTTGGTGCTACCCTAGATCTCTCACATATAAGGAACACATCATGAAGACAAGGGCAAAAGTCAGAGCCAGGAACAGCATCCTGAAGAAGCTCGCAAACACCAAGTGGGGCACAGATGCCAAAACCATCCGTACTACAGCTCTTGCCTTCTGTTCCTGTACAACTGAATATGCATCCCCCATATGGAGCAGATCAGCCCATACCACAAAACTGGACTCAGCCTTAAACGACACATGCAGAACCATATCTGGATGCCTAAGACCAACAAGATTTGATGACTTCTACCTGTTGTGCGGTATTGCACCCCCACACATCAGAAGCGCAGTCTCAGTCCAGATGGAGAAACTCAAACAAGAGAATGATCCTCTCCACCCACTCTTTCAGCATGAACCAGCACATAAGAGACTCAAATCAAGACCCAGTTTTCTACATTCCCCTACAGCACTTAATGGCAGCGCTCACAATCAAAGGTTGACTATGTGGACAGACCACCTCCAGACAGCTCCTCACAAACTGAACCTGAGCCCCAGTGAATGCTTCCCCCCAGGATCCAATGAGGCATGGCCGATATGGTCATGCCTAAACCGTCTTAGAACTGAAACCGGACAATGTAGAGTCCTGAGGAAGAAATGGGGATATAACAAAGATGAACAAATGACATGTGACTGTGGAGTGGAGCAGATGATGAAACACCTACTTGTCTGCCCGCAACTACCAGAGTGATGCACACAGGAGGACCTTGAGACCCCCCTGACAGGAGCCTGTGCACAACGCCAGAGTGATGACCCGAGATGAGATGAGTGTTAATGTGTTTGGTGTAATCATAAACAAGTAAATTAATGTGTATGTGCTGTTAATTTGTAATCCATTTCCACGAATGACATGTGCATTAAATCAAATCGGAGTCATCTGGACCAATCACATGCCATCTTCTCATTCAGGTATTCATAGTTTTCGGGGGAAAAGATTTTTCCAGAGCACGAGTTGGCCAAACAAACACAATGACCTTAAAAAGATAAATTCCTGCACATGTTAAAGTTTACAATTATCTTTACTCTAAAAATATCCCATACTTTTTTTTTTATTATTGTAGAAATTATTCAATTTCAAATTGTTGCTACAAATATGTTCACTTCTGCTGTAGTTTGTGAGTTTTGTTCTTATCTGTGGACCATAAAACATCAGGTACAAAGCTGACACGAAGGCACTTATCTCTACTTAAAAAATCTGGATGGCTCACAGCCCATTCCCTGCTGTACAGATGAGTGAAGCCATCTAGCCACCATATTACTAAGCACATCACGTGCATTTGGTTTGTGTGTTAAACCATTGTACCCGATCAAATTTGCCCCAAGAAAAGTATTTCCTGACTTTTTCCCCCTTTCACTACCTCCTTATTTTCTCAACTTTACCTACAGTGGTGCTTGAAAGTTTGTTAACCCTTTAGAATTTTCTATATTTCTGCATAAATATGATCTAAAACATCATCAGATTTTCACACAAGTCCTAAAAGTAGATAAAGAGAACCCAGTTAAACAAATGAGACAAAAATATTATACTTGGTCATTTATTTATTGAGGAAAATGATCCAATATTACATATCTGTGAGTGGCAAAAGTATGTGAATCTTTGCTTTCAGTGTCTGGTGTGACCCTCTTGTGCAGCAATAACTGCAACTCAACGTTCCCGGTAACTGTCGATCAGTCCTGCACACCGGCTTGGAGCACGGGCGCAGATAGAGGGGGGGATGGGGGGGATTCGTCCCACCCAGATTTAAATTCACCTCGTTCGGTCCCCCGCACTTATAGGGAGGAAAAAACGTCTATGCTGTCTTTCTTTGCATAAGGCAAACCTCACGGAAAAATCAAAAGACTAATTACCATTCGGTTTATTGAGGTACACAGCAGTACATACATAGTTGCAACTGCGCAGACTGCACAGGTTGCGAGCTCGAGCTTGGTTGCTATGGTTACCCACAACAAGTTTGACAGGCATATCGGGAACAGCTCCTCCTAGTTCAGGACCACAACACGGCATGATGAAGGGTGCCAAAAGGCAGAAAACGATTGCATCGTTTTTAAAAAAAAAACGACTGTAAGTAAACTGTGCCTTACTTTGTCATATCACCTTGCAATTTTTTGATAGTCTGTTCAAAGTAATGTCGTAGTGAAAGTAAAATCATACGAAGTAGAGAAGCCTTTCTGGTAGCCTCCTTCTTTCAGTGGTAGCCTGTAGATACAGTGCTCAGAAGGCAGTTTTAATGTTTAATCTGGCGTTCCCTGCCATAATTTCAGCGAGCATATTGTTTCATAAGGAAACTTTGCGAAGAGTTGTTGACTGACTGCCGCTCACGCAACACACAGGCATAGTTAGAAAGTCAGGATGCACTGGTTTACACTTTACACACACACGCGTAGCCCAGCCTCTCGCTATGGTTAACAGTTGGAACTTAGCGGTTTTAAAACTAGTTTTGCAGTTTTGCAATTTCTGTGCATGATGATAATGTGTAAACTTTGGATTTCCATAGGCTATGTTAAAATGTTATCATTGTCCTGGCCTGCAGGTAGTTCCTGGTGATGGCAGTGAGGGAGGTGAAATAACATGTATACACACTACCGTTCAAAAGTTTGGGGTCACCCAGACAATTTTGTTTTTTCCATGAAAAGTCACACTTTTCACACACACAATACACATACACACAAAATGGAATCATTTGCTGACAGCTCAGTCCCCCCCAGTTCAAAAATCCTATCTGCGCCCCTGGCTTGGAGGAATTTTAGCCCATTCCTCTGTACAGAACAGCTTCAACTCTGGGATGTTGGTGGGTTTCCTCACATGAACTGCTCGCTTCAGGTCCTTCCACAACATTTCAATTGGATTAAGGTCAGGAGCCCAGCGGCCGGCGAGGGCCTTTCTGTGTGGAGTTTGCATGTTCTCCCCGTGTCCACGTGGGTTTCCTCCGGGTGCTCCGGTTTCCCCCACAGTCCAAAGACATGCAGGTTAGGTTAACTGGTGACTCTAAATTGACCGTAGGTGTGAATGTGAGTGTGAATGGTTGTCTGTGTCTATGTGTCAGCCCTGTGATGACCTGGCGACTTGTCCAGGGTGTACCCCGCCTTTCGCCCGTAGTCAGCTGGGATAGGCTCCAGCTTGCCTGCGACCCTGTAGGACAGGATAAAGCGGCTAGAGATAATGAGATGAGATAATGAGGTTTTACGATGAATGCGTAAAATGGGCTTCCCCTGTTTTAAAAACCAGCAGCAGAACTGAAAGACATGCAGGTTAGGATAACTGGTGGCTCTAAATTGACCGTAGGTGTGAATGTGAGTGTGAATGGTTGTTTGTCTCTGTGGCAGCCCTGCAATAACCTGGCGACTTGTACCCTGCCTCTCGCCCATAGTCAGCTGGGATAGGTTCCAGCTTGCCTGCCACCCTGTAGAACGCCCTAATTCCAAAATAGCGCCTTAGCAACCGGTCTATAGCAAACGTCACGGAGGCAGAAACTCCGGTGTAGAAACTGAGAAATGCTTCTTTTTTTTTTTTTAAACAAGTTGTAAAATATTTCAGTCAACTGTGTCACTTATTTAGGCGGATTTATTTTGTCTTCTGTTTCCTTACGTATTTTATAGCTACTTTATTGCACTTTATGATGTCTCATTGTTTCTTTCGTTTCTTTTTTTCCTTATTTTCACTGCTGACTCTAAGAGCCTTGCACAAAAAATAATAATTTTAAAAAATCCTAAGCACCCGTACTGTCAGTGCGTGTACAAATGGCATAAATAAATAAATAAATAAATAAAAGAAAAGTTCTGAATCGGAATCGGAAAAACGTCACTTTAAACACCTGCTGTGACACTGACACTGAACAAACTTGGAGCAGTTCGCTAATGACGAACTGCTAATTAACTGATGTGAAGGAATTTGCTTTAACTAGCTTAACTTACCTGAGCTACGCGGCTAGATTTAGTTACTCATAAATTTGGATAAAGTTTTGGTTCATTCATGTGTGAACGCCGGCTGTCAGGAAATTATGACTCACAGTGAAAAAGTGGGAGAGAATGATGAAGATATTATCAGAGAGCTGGTAAGAGATAATCGTTGACGTTCTAAGGTTTATTAGTTCATAAAAAATTCTCAAGTTATGCATAAGTGAAATAGTGAATTTTCAGGGGAAAAATGCTAATATTAGACTAATGTACTTATTAGTTTATGTTTTTTGTGCCTTTATTAATGTTAATAGGATGAAAGATTACATTCTGCGTTATATTTATATTTAAAAGCATATGTGAAAATATGTTAATAATAATAATAATAATAATAATAATAATAATAATAATAATAATAATAGTCTTATTTTTAGTTAAAACTAAAATAAAAAATAATCACATCACTTAAAGTTAAGAGGCACAACGTCAGATAAAGTTTTTTGGTTTATCTTTAGAGTTTCTAAAGGTGATTTTTAAAATTACATTTCTCTTGATGATATTTCTATTAATAACGTTTCTAATGAAGATAATTTGCTCTCCTCACCCCAGTGTGTGTCTAACGACGTGTCCTATGAGAACATTAGTGAGGACGGGAGTCGTGTAAAGACTCTGGAGGTGTTCTTCACAGGGTTTCCCCGCATGGTGGGACTCTTTCTGTTCCCCCGGCTGGTTACTCTCACCATCGTGGGGCAGAATGTTCACAAAATCCAGGGACTGGATGACTGCCCGCTGCTCCAGCAGCTCTGGGTGGCAGAGTGTCAGCTCACTGTGAGTTATTTATTCACTGTAGTACACCTACACTGAAGGAGAATTCCTGCTGAAACACAGAGAACCCACAAAGAAGTGTAAACTCATCTGTCCTGAAGATGTTGGAAAATTTTAAGTTACAGTTATAATTCTGACTGTCAAAAAGTGCTGATACTGGAGACTCCATCCAGAGATATGAAAAAAAAAATGTGTTTCTGTGGAGCATCGTGTGAGCTGTTACTATAGAAACCATAACGTACAACGAGCGCATTAATATAAACTGTGATGTGCAGCTGCACGACTGTCAGAGTTGCTGTTATAGAAAATTAACCATTACCTGACGACCAATCATAATCCAGAATTTAGCAGGACTGAGTGCATCTCATCTCATCTCATTATCTCTAGTCGCTTTATCCTGTTCTACAGGGTCGCAGGCAAGCTGAAGCCTATCCCAGCTGACTACGGGCGAAAGGCAGGGTACACCCTGGACAAGTCACCAGGTCATCACAGGGCTTCACAGAAAATATAATAATAATAATAATAATAATAATAATAATAATAATAATAAAAAGCACGGATCTTTTATTCACGGATGTGATTTTCCGTGAAATATCAATAGTAAATGAATAAAGTAAATATATAAATGCAGGTAAGAGATTTTAATTATGAACTTCGGCATTTAGGGGAGAACGGGGATGGTAGTCACACTTTTTATTACTTTTATTTTAATTCCTCCAAAATCGTATCCTTAATCGTGTCCCTTTCAATCTTTAATGGAAGCCTACAGTGTCATGCCCTTACTCTCCTTCAGCTTATTCTATTTAAAAGATGTGTACTGTCAAATATGCCTTGTGCATTTGTGACAACCATCCCCATTTTGGGGTTGGTAGTCACACACTGTAGGGTTGGTTGTCCCCATGTTACTTTCATGGGGAAAAATAAAAAAGTGGAGTCATTATTAAAAATGAATTTAAAAATGTTTATTTCATTGAAATGAAACAACCTAATAATATCCTGGATTGAGGAAACAGGAAAGCATATGTGTAGGCAAGTTTCCGAACTTCAACAGGAGAGAGGCCGAAATAAATGTCTGATGCAGTCAATATTCTGCCAGTTGACTTAACTGCTCCTCACTAAAAACTAAATGATTTTTTCACATACCCTACTGGGAGGGATGGGCAGGGGCGCAGATAGGATTTTTGAACTGGGGGGGACTGAGCTGTCAGCAAATGATTCCATTTTGTGTATATATATATATATATATATATATATATATATATATATATATATATATATATATATATATGCACACACTACTGTTTTCAGCTGTGCTAACATGATTGTACAAGGGTTTTCTAATCATCCATTAGCCTTCTGAGGCAATGAGCAAACACATTGTACCATTAGAACACTGTAGTGATAGTTGCTGGAAATGGGCCTCTATACACCTATGGAGATATTGCACCAAAAACCAGACATTTGCAGCTAGAATAGTCATTTACCACATTAGCAATGTATAGAGTGTATTTCTGATTAGTTTAAAGTGATCTTCATTGAAAAGAACAGTGCTTTTCTTTCAAAAATAAGGACATTTCAAAGTGACCCCAAACTTTTGAATGGTAGTGTGTATACATGTTATTTCACCTCCCTCACTGCCATCACCAGGAACTACCTGCAGGCCAGGACAATGATAACATTTTAACATAGCCTATGGAAATCCAAAGTTTACACATTATCATCACGCACAGAAATTGCAAAACTAGTTTTAAAACCACTAAGTTCCAACTGTTAAACATAGCGAGAGGCTGGGCTACGTGTGTGTGTGTGTGTGTGTGTGTGTGTGTGTGTGTGTGTGTGTGTGTGTGTGTGTGTAAAGTGTAAACCAGTGCATCCTGACTTTCTAACTATGCCTGTGTGTTGCGTGAGCGGCAGTCAGTCAACAACTCTTCGCAAAGTTTCCTTATGAAACAATATGCTCGCTGAAATTATGGCAGGGAACACCAGATTAAACATTAAAACTGCCTTCTGAGCACTGTATCTACAGGCTACCACCGAAAGAAGGAGGCTACCAGAAAGGCATCTCTACTCCGTACAATTTTACTTTCACTACGACATTACTTTGAACAGACTATCAAAAAATTGCAAGATGATATGATAAAGTAAGGCACAGTTTACTTACAGTCTTTTTTTTTTTAAACGATGCAATCGTTTTCTGCCTTTTGGCACCCTTCATCATGCCGTGTTGGGGTCCTGAACTAGGAGGCGCTGTCCCCGATATGCCTGTCAAACTTGTGGGTAACCATAGCAACCAAGCTTGAGCTCGCAACCTGTGCAGTCTGCGCAGTTGCAACTGTATACACTGCTGTGCACCTCAATAAACCAAATGGTAATTAGTCTTTTGATTTTTCCGTGAGGTTTGCCTTATGCAAAGAAAGACAGCATAGACGTTTTTTCCTCCCTATAAGTGGGGGGGACCGAATGAGGTGAATTTAAATCTGGGTGGGACGAATCCCCCCCGTCCCCCCCTCTATCTGCGCCCATGGGGATGGGCAGATTGTATCTCCAGCAACCTCTGATGGACTTATTTTATTACAGTATCTTGCCAGTGTTCTGCAATTAATCTGAAATTCCTTCGCAGTGACTCTGATGGTTTGGTTGTGCAGGTTCACCTCTCTGACTGCCCTTAACATTAGATCTGGCGGAGTCTGGCCCTGGTTTGTCTTCCTGACAAAATTCCTATACATTTTTCTATCTAAAAAGAAAAAAAAAGGAGTAGATATATCACACTATGCGTGTCTCATGTGACAACCAACCCTGAAGAGAATGTGACAACCATCCCCAACTGAGCTGTTTTGCGAATGCTAATGCTAGCATCCACCTGTTGTAACATAGCTAAGAAAAAAAACATATCAAAACTATAGCTCTCCCTTCAAACTATTTAATTGTAATAATTTTTATAAACCCATTGTGTAAAAAACTAGAAGAGAAATACCAAAGTGATGAATATCTACATTTTGACAAGAAAAACATTGATATTCCTCTCACCGCAATGACTCAGCACTTTCTGCAGAAATGTCCTTGTAGGTGACCTCTGACCCCACACTATATTGCCAAACGTATTTGCTCACCTGCCTTGACTCACATATGAGCTTAAGTGACATCCCATTCCTAATCCATAGGGTTCAATATGACATCGGTCCACCCTTTGCAGCTAGAACAGCTTCAACTCTTCTGTGAAGGCTGTCCACAAGGTTTAGGAGTGTGTTTATGGGAATTTTTGACCATTCTTCCAGAAGCGCATTTGTGAGGTCACACACTGATGTTGGATGAGAAGGCCTGGCTCTCAAGTCTCCGCTCTAATTCATCCCAAAGGTGTTCTATCGGGTTGAGGTCAGGACTCTGTGCAGGCCAGTCAATTTCATCCACACCAGACTCTGTCATCCATGTCTTTATGGACCTTGCTTTGTGCACTGGTGCACAGTCATGTTGGAAGAGGAAGGGGCCAGCTCCAAACTGTAAAAACAGTCTGCATGCCTAGGTGCTTGATTTTATACACCTGTGGCCATGGAAATGATTGGAACACCTGATTCCGATAATTTGGATGGGTGAGCAAATACTTTGGCAATATAGTGTATATCGTTGCTGTCAGGTCAAAACCTGCCATGTGACATTTTTCCTTTTTTACAGGAGACGTAAAAAACTGAATAAAACTCTGAAGTAACAAGCTGAGAAGCCAGTAAAAGTTTACTTGTTCTATTATTAGCTTGGTCAGTTAAATATCCATCAAAATAGCTAATTGCAGCATTATATTATATTAGCATAAATTGCAAAAGAGAACCCAATTTGACCTAAATTGTCACATAGCAGGTTTTGAAATGACAGCGACGAGATTATATATATATATATATATATATATATATATATATATATATATATATATATATATATATATATATGACAGCGCCCTCTAGTGCGTGAGTTTTGGGTGAGTGTGACAACCAATCCATGTGACAACCAACCCCGTTCTCCTCTAATTGTTTTCGACTTCTGGGGGCTAACGTTGCCCTTTAGGGCGAAAGAGCGAGTTGAGAGACTCTCTTCAGCGACGAACGTTGTCTCTGTTCGTAGTTTTCCTTAACTCACTCTTCAGAAGGAGTGAGTTCATTACGACGTGCTTGTTTACAATGCTCATCCTTGATATAGGCATTAGTGGTTGCTAAATCCAGTTGGCGTTCGTTTTTTTTTTTTACCAAAAAACAATGAAAGATAAAGTGTTTAAAATATGTTAAAATATTGTATTGTCATTAAGCATTACATATATAATGTGGTAATTAATACTTGAAACTTTGTTAAATTTTTGGGCAACATTTTTTTTATTCTAAGCATTTTTTTAATGAAACGAATGAACGTTCACACGAAAGAATGAGCAAATGGAGTTGCCTAATGGAGTTAAATGTGATTAAAATGTGGCGATATCAACGTGACATTACGTAATTCCATAGCATATTAAAATATGTTCATAATGGTTTTCGTATATTTATTTAACAATTAACTCGATGTTGGGGCGGCATGGTGGTGTAGTGGTTAGCGCTGTCGCCTCACGGCAAGAAGGTCCGGGTTCGTTGCCGGCGAGGGCCTTTCTGTGCGGAGTTTGCATGTTGTCCGCGTGGGTTTCCTCCGGGTGCTCCGGTTTCCCCCACAGTCCAAAGACATGCAGGTTAGGTTAACTGGTGACTCTAAATTGACCGTAGGTGTGAATGTGAGAGTGAATGGTTGCCTGTGTCTATGTGTCAGCCCTGTGATGGCCTGGCGACTTGTCCAGGGTGTACCCCGCCTTTCGCCCGTAGTCAGCTGGGATAGGCTCCAGCTTGCCTGCGACCCTGTAGAACAGGATAAAGCGGCTAGAGATAATGAGATGAATAACTCGATGTACAAGAAAAATAATTGAACATTATCAGCAGCAGCTTCAACACCAGTTCCCCCCGCTGACTGTGAAAGTCCCTCGGGAGGTGCATGTGTATTCTGTGTATTCGGCTGTGAGCGACTCACTCTTTGCTTTGAACGAGTGGTCCGGGTAAATTCAGAGCAAACTAAAGGACTACTTGGGCTACAATGTTGTTCGGGAAAACCATGTTAGCTTGGAGATGGATCTTAGGAGGTAATTAAAGACACTCTTGGCCTTAAGAGGCTTTCGGGAAACCCACCCCTGAATCCGTGATACATAATCTGTGTGAAATCCGTAACCAATACGAAACATCCGTGATTAATCTGTAAATTAACCTACTAGAGCAGTGGGTACAATTATCGACACCTTAACAATCTTTTGGCCATTGCAAAAGTAGAAAAGACTTTCAATACATAAACTGTGCATGAGTAATTACTCAAATTTCATCTCATCTCATTATCTCTAGCCGCTTTATCCTGTTCTACAGAGTCGCAGGCGAGCTGGAGCCTATCCCAGCTGACTACGGGCGAAAGGTGGGGTACACCCTGGACAAGTCGCCAGGTCATCACAGGGCTGACATATAGACACAGACAACCATTCACACTCACATTCACACCTACGCTCAATTTAGAGTCACCAGTTAACCTAACCTGCATGTCTTTGGACTGTGGGGGAAACCGGAGCACCCGGAGGAAACCCACGCGGACACGGGGAGAACATGCAAACTCCACACAGAAAGGCCCTCGTCGGCCACGGGGCTCGAACCCAGACCTTCTTGCTGTGAGGCGACAGCACTAACCACTACACCACCGTGCCGCCATCCAGATGATTATTTATTTAAAAAATAATCTGTATATGGTATTAAGTTAACAAAACATAGTTTTTATTTAAATTTTGTTTTACATAGACTTATATTTAGTACAAAATATATTTTATATAAATATATCGATGTCAGTGTTTACGTAAATGAGGAAGTAATTCTAATGTTTGTAAACAAATGAACTAATAATGTTTAACCTGCGTCAGAAAATCTTTTTGTTCCACTTTCTACCCACTTTCTATGTATTTTTGTAGCTCACATTTTGTTAATCATTGGTGTTTGTATTAATTTCTAGTTTTGTAGTTTATCAGTAAATGTCAACAGGAAATTGATATTGTAATCGCATGAAAATCTAGGTCAAAGGTCGCATGTCATTCCTCGAAACAAAATATAAAATGTCTACTGATATTGTAATATGTGGTAGATATTTACAACAAACTGCAAAAAAAAAACAGAATGGAATAGAAAAATCTGAACTGAAATATTCAGATTTTTCTATTCCATTTGGAAATTTTTTTCAGTTTGTTGTAAATATCTACTACATATTACAATATCAGTAGACATTTTATATCATGTCATTTTTTATATGCTAGGACTTTAATTCTGGTCTAATTCTATTTATTGCAACAGGATTCCAAATGCTCTATAACCATTCCATTCTGTTATGAATCAGGAAAAAAACCATTATAAATCACAGCACTTTTACTTTTTTAAAGTACTTCATTTACTTCAACAATGTTACACAAAGATCAGTACAGTTGTAAATTTACAGTTGCAAATGTCACTTAATTCCACAGGGTGTCGATAATGGTGGACACCGGTGAAAGTGATCACTATTATTGATACCTCATGTGACTTCTCAAATGCGTGTTTAGATACAAAATGGCGAATGTCGAATGAAAGAATAAGAAACAAAGTACAACCCCAATTCCAAAATAGTTGGGACAAAGTACAAATTGTAAATAAAAACAGAATGCAATAATTTACAAATCTCAAAAACTGATATTGTATTCACAATAGAACATAGACAACATATCAAATGTCGAAAGTGAGACATTTTGAAATTTCATGACAACAACACATCTCAAAAAAGTTGGGACAGGGGCAATAAGAGGCTGGAAAAGTTAAAGATACAAAAAAGGAACAGCTGGAGGACCAAATTGCAACTCATTAGGTCAATTGGCAATAGGTCATTAACGTGACTGGGTATAAAAAGAGCATCTTGGAGTGGCAGCGGCTCTCAGAAGTAAAGATGGGAAGAGGATCGCCAATCCCCCTAATTCTGCGCCGACAAATAGTGGAGCAATATCAGAAAGGAGTTTGACAGTGTAAAATGGCAGAGTTTGAACATCTCATCATCTACAGTGCATAATATCATCAAAAGATTCAGAGAATCTGGAAGAATCTCTGTGCATAAGGGTCAAGGCTGGAAAACCATACTGGGTGCCCGTGATCTTCGGGCCCTTAGACGGCACTGCATCACATACAGGCATGCTTCTGTACTGGAAATCACAAAATGGGCTCAGGAATATTTCCAGAGAACATTATCTGTGAACACAATTCACCGTGCCATCCGCCGTTGCCAGCTAAAACTCTATAGTTCAAAGAAGAAGCCATATCTAAACATGATCCAGAAGCGCAGACGTCTTCTCTGGGCCAAGGCTCATTTAAAATGGACTTTTGGCAAAGTGGAAAACTGTTCTGTGGTCAGACGAATCAAAATTTGAAGTTCTTTATGGAAATCAGGGACACCATGTCATTCGGACTAAAGAGGAGAAGGACGACCCAAGTTGTTATCAGCGCTCAGTTCAGAAGCCTGCATCTCTGATGGTATGGGGTTGCATTAGTGCGTGTGGCATGGGCAGCTTACACATCTAGAAAGACACCATCAATGCTGAGAGGTATATCCAGGTTCTAGAGCAACATATGCTCCCATCCAGACGACGTCTCTTTCAGGGAAGACCTTCCATTTTCCAACATGACAATGCCAAACCACATACTGCATCAATTACAGTATCATGGCTGCGTAGAAGAAGGGTCCGGCTACTGAACTGGCCAGCCTGCAGTCCAGATCTTTCACCCATAGAAAACATTTGGCGCATCATAAAGTGGAAGATACGACAAAAAAGACCTAAGACAGTTGAGCAACTAGAATCCTACATTAGACAAGAATGGGTTAACATTCCTATCCCTAAACTTGAGCAACTTGTCTCCTCAGTCCCCAGACGTTTACAAACTGTTGTAAAGAGAAAAGGGGATGTCTCACAGTGGTAAACATGGCCTTGTCCCAACTTTTTTGAGATGTGTTCTCATCTCATCTCATTATCTCTAGCCGCTTTATCCTTCTACAGGGTCGCAGGCAAGCTGGAGCCTATCCCAGCTGACTACGGGCGAAAGGCGGGTTACACCCTGGACAAGTCGCCAGGTCATCACAGGGCTAACACATAGACACAGACAACCATTCACACACACATTCACACCTACGGTCAATTTAGAGTCACCAGTTAACCTAACCTGCATGTCTTTGGACTGTGGGGGAAACCGGAGCACCCGGAGGAAACCCACGCAGACACGGGGAGAACATGCAAACTCCACACAGAAAGGCCCTCGCCGGCCCCGGGGCTCGAACCCAGGACCTTCTTGCTGTGAGGCGACAGCACTAACCACTACACCACCGTGCCGCCCCTGAGATGTATGGTTGTCATGAAATTTAAAATCACCTAATTTTTCTCTTTAAATGATACATTTTCTCAGTTTGAACATTTGATATGTCATCTATGTTCTATTCTGAATAAAATATGGAATTTTGAAACTTCCACATCGGTGCATTCCGTTTTTATTTACAATTTGTACTTTGTCCCAACTTTTTTGGAATCGGGGTTGTACAGAGTGGTTACAGATTTTAATACAGAAGCATTACGGATGCTAGTAATTTACAGACTGGTCATGGATGTTTCAGTATATTACGGATTGGTTATGGATTTCATACGGATGATGGCTCACGGATGGTTAATTTTATGGATGCTGCTACGAGTCTACGGAACAATGACATGGACGTCACAAAGATTGTCTCCACAGTGATGTTTTCTGCCGATGGTAGCTACATGATGGAAGTAGAAGCGCCAGGTAAAGTCGAGCCAGTACTAACCACGAGTCTTTCAATAAAAGCTGTGGAACATCTAATTCTCTGAATCTTTTGATGATATTATGCACTGTAGATGATGATGATGATATGTTCAAACTCTTTGCAATTTTACACTGTTGAACTCCTTTCTGATATTGCTCCACTATTTGTTGGTGCAGAATTAGGGGGATTGGTGATCCTCTTCCCATCTTTACTTCTGAGAGCCGTTGCCACTCCAAGATGCTCTTCTTATACCCAGTCATGTTAATGACCTATTGCCAATTGACCTAATGAGTTGCAATTTGGTCCTCCAGCTGTTCCTTTTTTTGTACCTTTAACTCTTCCAGCCTCTTATTGCCCCGTCCCAACTTTTTTGAGATGTGTTGCTGTCATGAAATTTCAAATGAGCCAATATTTGGCATGAAATTTCAAAGTGTCTCACTTTCGACATTTGATATGTTGTCTATGTTCTATTGTGAATACAATATCAGTTTTTGAGATTTGTAAATTATTGCATTCCGTTTTTATTTACAATTTGTACTTTGTCCCAACTTTTTTGGAATCGGGGTTGTATTTTGTATCCTTTTTTATTATAATTCCATAATCCGTAGTCTGTGACCTATCTGTATATTGTCAACCACTGACTGAGTGCACTCACACTAACACACTGTTACATCCTGTATTATGTATTTTAGGAGATTTCAGGTCTGCAGAAGTGTGTGCATCTGCAGAAACTCTTCCTCTATGACAATAAGATCAGTGAGATAAGTGAACTGGAGTCTCTGATAAGACTGAGCATCCTCTGGCTCAACAACAACCTCATCACCGAGATCAAAGTAAGGATGAGAGGAAATGAGACATTCCAGTTTACCTGATTTAACCCCACCCCCTTGTCACCAACAAACACTGTGGATGAGAACAGTGTCTATCCTTGACTTGCAAGTGACGTCAAAGCAAAATAGAAACCTGGATGTCAGCCATGTTGGTGGATATACAAATGCGGGGTCAAGCAACATTCCATACAAAACATAATCACGCGTGCGCAACTCTCTTTGTTTTTCCACTGCTTTAAGCGTTCTTTTAGCTATGCCATATCTTTGCGTTGTATATGGTCATGGTCACAACACTACTCGTGATCGTGGCACATTCCGATTTTTTAGAATTCCATCCATGATTTGGAAAGAGGGCGAGGAAACTCTGAAGCTTAGTACGGAGAGGAGACGAGCACGGCTGAACAACATTGGCAGGGCTGATCTAACAGAGGCTAAAACCAAAACAGCTCGTGTTTGCAGTAATCTTTTTATCTCAGGTGAGATTCAAAAGCTTTTTTGATAATATCATGGAAGAATTTTATTTCATGTTGCTAGAATTTTGCTATAAAATGAGTGTTCTCTTGTCGTGGTTCACTTGGTCATTGTTATAATTTTAACACGTGTATTACCATTTCGCTTCTAGGAGTGCCAGCAAAATTATACAATAGAAACAATCCAGACTGGGCACCCACTCAGAAAATGGGCTATGTTTTGTCCAAGGTTGGACTTGATGCTTCTGCAGCCAAACCAGATAGAACGCGATATATGGGTACTCGATGGTCGTTAGAAGCGTCTTCAGAAAAGTCTGACTTTTTAAAATAATATGGGTCAAAACCATACATCTATCTTTTCTTTGTATTGAATCTTCACTCGACCGTTCAAATCATGGTAATACTGAGAAAATTCATCATTGTTTACAGACACGCTTTCAGCGGCTGCCATCGTAGTTGCTTTGTTTATCCACTATCATGGCGGATGATCATGATGTAGCACATTTTGATCACGTGGTTGCAAGTTATCTATAAAATTGTTGGCATTTACATTAAACAGTGTGTGTGTGTGTGTGTGTGTGTGTGTGTGTGTGTGTGTGTGTGTGTGTGTGTAACAGGGTTTGAGCACACTGAAGAACCTGACAGAACTCAATCTATCTGATAATCTCATTACAACTATAGGTGAGTGTGTGAATATAATAATAATATTTTGATTGTCCAGTTTGTCTTTTCCTTATATGGTCATCATTTCCTGTTCTTATTAACTTTTTTCTTTTGGTTGCCTATTTTTCTCTGGACTGAAATATAATAAAAACATATTTACCAAACAATACACTGCCGAATATTTTTTTTTCTTTTGCTGCAGAATTGTGGCGGTTATTGTAATACGATAGCCAGAAGTCCCAGATTTAACACGTGAAAAGAAACTCGTGGCTTGCCCGTCACTCCCCCCTCAGCCCAGTTTGACAATAATAACACTGCTATTAATTAAAAAAAAAAAATTTGCTATGTGTTTTTGTTTTTTTCAGGAAAAAGTCTAGAGCAAAACAAGCATCTCCAACGTCTCAATCTGTCAGGGAACAAGATCAGCTCTTTTAAGGTGTGAAATTGTTTTTGTTTTTTTTTAAATACAGGCGAATAAACTTGTTTGCAGGAGTGGACAAAATTTTTGTCATTATGAAGCCAGATGAGAAAAGTGTCAAAAGTCTAGATTAATTAAGTAAAATTAAAATTGGTAAAGTGTAAAAGGTATTAGAGATGAGCCACGATATGTGTATGTATATGTGTGTGTGTTAGGAGCTGACCCATCTGGCGTGTCTGACTAAGCTGAGAGAACTTGGACTGAATGACCCACAATCAAGTCCGAACCCTGTGTGTGTGCTGTGTAATTACTTCACGTATGTGTTATACCACATCCCAACACTACACACACTCGATTCATACGACGTGTCTGCAAAAAACATCAAAGATGCTGTTGAGGTGTGTGTATGTGTGTGTGTTCTCTGTAATTATTTGAAATCATTCAACATCTTAATGATGTCTTATTGAGTGTGTGTGTGTGTGTGTGTGTGTGTTAGTCCACAGTGATGAAGAAGAAGATGTACTATCACCTACGTGTGCGCTTTGTTCAGAGACAGCTCGATCAGATGAAGCAGACACTGCAGCAACAGATGAAGAAGCTACAGCAACTGCCGAAGGACAGAATACACACACTCACCAATACACTCAAACATGTGAGCGCACACACACACACATTTTATATACAGGGGTGTTTGAAAGTTTGTGAGCCCTTTAGAATTTTCGATATTTCTACATAAATATGACCTAAAATATAATCAGATTTTCACACAAGTCCTAAAAGTAGATAAAGAGAACCCAGTTAAACAAATGAGACAAAAATATTATACTTGGTCATTTATTTATTGAGGAAAATGATCCAATATTACATATCTGTGAGTGGCAAAAGTATGTGAACCTTTGCTTTCAGTATCTGGTGTGACCCCCTTGTGCAGCAATCGCTGCAATTATACATTTCTGGTAACTGTTGATCAGTCCTGCACACTGGCTTGGAAGAATTTTAGCCCATTCCTCCGTACAGAACAGCTTCAACTCTGGGATGCTGGTGGGTTTCCTCACATGAACTGCTTGCTTCAGGTCCTTCCACAACATTTCGATTGGATTAAGGTCAGGACTTTGACTTGGCCATTCCAAAACATTAACTTTATTCTTCTTTAACCATTCTTTGGTAGAATGACTTGTGTGCTTAGGGTCATTGTCTTGCTGCATGACCCACCTTCTCTTGAGATTCAGTTCATGGACAGATGTCCTGACATTTTCCTTTAGAAATTGCTGGTAATAATTCAGAATTCATTGTTTCATCAATGATGGCAAGCCGTCCTGGCCCAGATGCAGCAAAACAGGCCCAAACCATGATACTACCACCACCATGTTTCACAGATGGGATAAGGTTCTTATGCTGGAATGCAGTGTTTTCCTTTCTCCAAACATAACACTTCTCATTTAAACCAAAAAGTTCTATTTTTGTCTCATCCGTCCACAAAACATTTTTCCAATAGCCTTCTGGCTTGTCCACATGATCTTTAGCAAACTGCAGACAAGCAGCAATGTTCTTTTTGGAAAGTAGTGGCTTTCTCCTTGCAACCCTGCCAT
This sequence comes from Neoarius graeffei, assembly GCF_027579695.1. Taxonomy (NCBI): domain Eukaryota; kingdom Metazoa; phylum Chordata; class Actinopteri; order Siluriformes; family Ariidae; genus Neoarius; species Neoarius graeffei. Next base: position 72,520,703 of record NC_083583.1, read on the forward strand.
GCACACCATTGTTGTTCAGTGTTCTCCTGATGGTGGACTCATGAACATTAACATTAGCCAATGTGAGAGAGGCCTTCAGTTGCTTAAAAGTTACCCTGGGGTCCTTTGTGACCTCGCCGACTATGAAACACCTTGCTCTTGGAGTGATCTTTGTTGGTCAACCACTCCTGGGGAGGGTAACAATTGTCTTGAATTTTCTCCATTTGTACACAATCTGTCTGACTGTGGATTGGTGGAGTCCAAACTCTTTAGAGATGGTCTTGTAACCTTTTCGAGTCTGATGAGCATCACTAATGCCTTTTCTGAGGTCCTCAGAAATCTCCTTTGTTCGTGCCATGATACACTTCCACAAACATATGTTGTGAAGATCAGACTTTGATAGATCCCTGTTCTTTAAATAAAACAGGGTGCCCACTCACACCTGATTGTCATCCCATTGATTGAAAACACCTGACTCTAATTTCACCTTCAAATTAACTGCTAATCCTAGAGGTTCACATACTTTTGCCACTGACGGATATGTAATATTGGATCATTTTAATCAATAAATAAATGGCCAAGTATAATATTTTTGTCTCATTTGTTTAACTGGGTTCTCTTTATTTACTTTTAGGACTTGTGTGAAAATCTGATGATGTTTTAGGTCATATTTATGCAGAAATATAGAAAATTCTAAAGGGTTCACAAACTTTCAAGCAACACTTTGTATTCAGAAATGTGTGTGTGTGTGTGTGTGTGTGTGTGTGTGTGTATGTATGTATGTATGTATATATATATATATATATATATATATATATATATATATATATATATCACACGTGTGTGTATTTTATATAATATACATCTGTATATACAGTGGTGCTTGAAAGTTTGTGAACCCTTTAGAATTGTCTATATTTCTGCATAAATATGACCTAAAACATCATCAGATTTTCACACAAGTCCTAAAAGTAGATAAAGAGAACTCAGTTAAACAAATGAGACAAAAATATTATACTTGATCATTTATTTATTGAGGAAAATGATCCAATATTGCATATCTGTGAGTGGCAAAAGTATGTGAACCTTTGATTTCAGTATCGGGTGTGACCCCCTTGTGCAGCAATAACTGCAACTAAATGTTTCCGGTAACTGTTGATCAGTCCTGCACACTGGCTTGGAGGAATTTTAGCCCATTCCTCCGTACAGAACAGCTTCAACTCTGGGATGTTGGTGAGTTTCCTCACATGAACTGCTCGCTTCAGGTCCTTCCACAACATTTTGATTGGATTAAGGTCAGGATTTTGACTTGGCCATTCCAAAACATTAACTTTATTCTTCTTTCACCATTCTTTGGTAGAACGACTTGTGTGCTTAGGGTCATTGTCTTACTGCATTACCCACCTTCTCTTGAGATTCAGTTCATGGACAGATGTCCTGACATTTTCCTTTAGAATTTGCTGGTATAATTCACAATTCATTGTTCCATCAATGATGGCAAGCCGTCCTGGTCCAGATGCAGCAAAACAGGCCCAAACCATGATACTACCACCACCATGTTTCACAGATGGGATAAGGTTCTTAAGCTGGAATGCAGTGTTTTCCTTTCTCCAAACATAATGCTTCTCATTTAAACCAAAAAGGTCTATTTTGGTCTCATCCATTCCAAAACATTTTTCCAATAGCCTTCTGGCTTGTCCACATGATCTTTAGCAAACTGCAGACGAGCAGCAATGTTCTTTTTGGAGAGCAGTGGCTTACTCCTTGCAACCCTGCCATGCACACCATTGTTGTTCAGTGTTCTCCTGATGGTGGACTCATGAACATTAACATTAGCTAAAGTGAGAGAGGCCTTCAGTTGCTTAGAAGTTACCCTGGGGTCCTTTGTGACCTCGCCAACTATTACACGCCTTGCTCTTGGGATGATCTTTGTTGGTCAACCAATCCTGAGGAGGGTAACAATGGTCTTGAATTTCCTCCATTTGTATACAATCTGTCTGACTGTGGATTGGTGGAGTCCAAACTATTTAGAGATGGTTTTGTAACCTTTTCCAGCCTGATGAGCATCAACAACACTTTTTCTGAGGTTCTCAGAAATCTCCTTTGTTTGTGCCATGATACACTTCTACAAACATGTGTTGTGAAGATCAGACTTTGATAGATCCCTGTTCTTTAAATAAAACAGGGCGCCCACTCACACCTGATTGTCATCCCATTGATTGAAAACACCTGACTCTAATTTCACCTTCAAATTAACTGCTAATCCTAGAGGTTCACATACTTTTGCCACTCACAGATATGTAATATTGGATCATTTTCCTCAATAAATAAATGACCAAGTATAATATTTTTGTCTCATTTGTTTAACTGGGTTCTCTTTATCTACTGTTAGGACTTGTGTGAAAATCTGATGATGTTTTCAGTCATATTTATGCAGAACTATCGAAAATTCTAAAGGGTTCACAAACTTTCAAGCACCACTGTATTTTACATATTTATAAAATATGTTGTAGTAAATCCCTGATGTGGGTGGAGTACAGAAGCACGGCAGGCGGGAACTGAAGTTCTTACAAACTTTATTTTTATTATATATGTCTAGCTTTTCAGCTGACCCACGCACACACATGCACACACACATGCATTCTGGTCGGGAGAGTCCCTTTTCTCTGCTCTCCCCCTCCTTTTATGCTATGTCCCTGTAACAAACAAACAAACACATACACACACACACACACACACACACATTAATTGACAGCACGTGGAATGACTTAGCCACTTACCTTCCCCGACCCTGCCCTCCATTCACAAACTGCTGCTTGGCCACGCCTCTGCTGCCACATTCCCCCACCGCCCGACTCAGGCCGGGGAGCCGTCCGACCTGAAGCTGACTCCCCCCCCCCCCCCCCCCCCAACAGGACAGGAAGTCCGTCACCACCACCATCTGTGCCCCTGGCCTGTGGACCACCTCGAACTTAAATGGCTGGAGGACGAGATACCAACGGCTGAGCCACGCATTGGCATCCTTCATGTGGTGGAGCCACTGGGGGGCGCCTGGTCCGAACAGAGAGTGAAAGTGTGCCCCAGCAGGTAGTATTGGAGGGCGAGGACCACCCACTTGATGGCAAGACACTCTTTTTTGATGGTGCTGTACTTGCTTTCATGCACTGAGAATTTCCAGCTGATGTACAGCATGGGGCGCTCCTCGCCCTCCACCTTCTGGGACAAAACGGCCCCCAGCCCTCTGTCCGATGCATCAGTCTGCAAAATAAAGGGGAGAGAGAACTCAGGGGAGTGCAAAAGTGGCCCCCCACACAGTGCAGCTTTTACCTCCGAGAAGGCCTGTTGGCACTGCTCCATCCACTGGACCGGATCTGGAGCCCCCTTTTTAGTGAGATTGGTTAGCAGGCTGGTGACATCCGAATAATTAGGTATAAAACTATGATAATAGCCAGCCAGCCCCAGGAACTGTCTCACCTCCTTTTTGGTCTTGGGCCTCAGGCAGGCCGCAATCGCTGCAGTCTTGTTAATTTGGGGACACACCTGCACATGACCCAAGTGGAACCCCAGATACAGTACTTCCACCTGCCCAATTGCGCACTTTTTCGGGTTAGCTGTGAGGCCCGCCCACCTCAGCGACTTGAGAACGGCCCTCTGGTGTTCCAGGTGCCGTGGCCAATCATGGCTGTAGATTATTATATCATGCAGATATACGGCTGTGTAGGCAGAGTGAGGGCGGAGGACTCTGTCCATAAGCCACTGGAACATAGCGGGCACCCCAAATAACCCAAAAGGGAGCATGACAAATTGGTGTAATCCAAATGGTGTAGAAAAGGCCATTTTCTCTCGGGATAGAGGAGTCAAGGGGATCTGCCAATATCCCTTAGTTAGATCCAGTGTCAAATAAAAGTGAGCAGCGCCTAACCGATCAAACAACTCATCAATGCGAGGCATTGGGTATGCGTCAAATTTAGACACCGCATTGACCTGTCTATACTCCACACAGAACCAGACCAACCCGTCCGTCTTGGGAACCAGGACCACTGCGCTGCTCCAGTCATTGTGGGACTCCTTGATTATGCCCATTTCAAGCATGCCCTTGAGTTCGTCCTGAACCACCTTTTTCTTGTGTTCAGGCAAGCAGTAAGGGTGGTTATGCACTACCACCCCCAGGGGCGTTTCGATGTGGTGTTCTTTGAGGTGGGTATGACCAGAAAGGGGCGAGAACACATTGGAAAATTCCTTTTAGACCTTGGCCACCTCTGTGAGTTGGGCTGGTGAGAGGTGGTCTCCACAGGGGACCAGAGTGGTTCGAGATGTTATCTTTTTCACCTCCGGCCCCAGCTCCTCCTTCTCCAGGACTACCAATGCCAACGCCATGGGGACCCCTCATTCCAGCATTTTAAAAGGTTGAGGTGGTAGATTTGCAATGCCCCACCCCTATCTGTTCACCTCACCTCATAGTCGAAGTCCCCAACTCGCCATGTGACCTCGAAGAGCCCTTGCCACTTGCCGATTAATTCGGAGCATGACATGGGCAATAATATGAGCATTTTGTCTCCCGGCGTGAACTCTCTAAGGCGCGTGCCCCTGTCACATAGCCAGATTTGACGTTCTTGTGCCTGCCGCAAATTCTTCTGGGTTTGGTGTGTGAGGGTGTGGAGTTTTGCGCGCAGGTCAAGAATGTACTGGATTTCATTTTTGATAGGCGAAGGTCTGTCCTCCCAATTTTCTCATAGCAAATCCAAAATGCCACGCGGCTTCCGCCCATATAATAATTCAAATGGAGAAAACCCCATGGAGGCTTGCAGGACCTCTCATACTGCGAATAACAGGGGCTTGAGCCACTTATCCCAATTACGTGCATCTTCCCTTACAAATTTCCGGATTAGGTTTTTGAGGGTTTGGTTAAAATGCTCCAGTAAGCCATCCGTTTGTGGGTGATAGACACTGGTGCGGATAGACTTAATTCCCAGTAACCCATAGTGTTATGTCATGCAGTGTGTGTGACGTAAACAAAGTACCTTGGTCTGTCAGAATTTCTTTCAGAATCCCGACCTGGGAGATAATGCGGAAGAGCGCTTCCACAATACTGCATGATGAGATATTGCAGAGAGGCACTGCTTTCGGATATCACGTTGCATAGTCCACCAGAACTAAAAGCAATACCCTCGTGCCAACCGATCTAATGGCCCAACAAGATCCATCCCAATTCGCTCAAATGGGGTCTCGATTAGAGGGAGAGGGCACAAAGGCGCTTTTGGAGTGGCCACAGTATTTACTACTTGGTATTCACAGCATGCTGCACACCACCAATGGACATCCCCACGAATCCCTGGCCAGTAGAACCGGGCCATTATTCGGGCTAGTGTTTTATCTTGCCTTAAGTGTCCAGCCATGGATTAAAGTGAGCTGCATGGAATACGAGTTGCCTATGGCTCTTTGGGATTAACAATTGGTTTATTTGTTCACTAGTTTGAGTGTCCTGTGTTACTCGGTACAATCTATCTTTAATAATAGCAAAATAAGGGAAGGCCGGTGCTGCACTTGGCTGAAGAATTTGATCATCGATTACTCTCACTTGGTCAAACGCATGCCGCAGAGTCTCATCTCATGACTGCTCTAACGGGAAATCCTACTGAGAGAGGGAGGAGGAGCGGGCTACTCCTCACTCTGACTCGGTGCTGACGTAGACGGCTCTGTGACAGCTTCTCCAGTCAACACCACACCGGGATCTTCCCATGACCTAATAGTGCAGGACCCACTATGTGTTAAATATTCCATCAGCTTTTTAAACCTTGGCCAATCAGTACCCAAAATCAACGAGTGGGTGAGACGAGGATTAACTGCCGCCTTTACTCTATGCATTTGGCCCCAGAATAGAATACGGACAGACACTAAGGGATAATTGTGAACATTCCCATGCACACACAACACTTTCACTGCTTGTGCTCTCCCCAATGCCTCACCTTGTGCCAGGTGTTGGTGAATTGAGGTCTGATTACAACTGGAATCCACCAAAGCGTGATATGTATCCCCTTGAACACTTACTGGTATGCGATACGTTCTGGCCCGATCGGGGGCGGTCTCTGGTACATCGGGGATCCGGATCATGGCTTCCACCTCCCTTGGGGAGCCCTGATTCTGGAGATGCTCCGGCTCCCCGCCGCGCCAGCATACCGGCCCAGGTTTTCCCTCTGCACCAAAGTTAAGGGCGTCACTCACCTGAGGGGGGAAGGACACAGACACGGAAGAGGGAGACGGGAGGACACCACGGGTGTGATGGGCTGGCTGGGGAGGAGTCGGCCGCCACCTCCGCGGTGTGGGAATGGGGCGAGAGGAAAAGAGAGAGGACAGAAACGAGGAGAGGTGCCTTCACCTCATCCATCTGTCGTCGGAACCACCGCCAGATGGCGAACTCGATGGCTCGCTGGAGCGACGCCGGGCAGTGACACTGGACCCATTCTGCCGTTCCTTCCGGAAGCCAAGAGATGAACTGTTCCAGTGCCACCAGGTTGATGATCCGGTCGGCGTCAGAGTCTTCCACCCTCAGCCACCGCCGGTAGGCGTCCCAGAGTTGTTCACCAAATACGAACGGTCGGCCAACCTCCTCCAGTGTCAGCTTCCAGAACTGCTGGTGATGTTGTTCCGGGGAGCGGCCGACCCGCTGCAAAATGGTCCTCTTGTGGTTAGCGTAGTTGAGCCGGTTGTCAGCAGGGAGCTGCTGCACCATGGCGAGTGGGAGGAGGCGAGCCGCACACTGCTCAATTGGCCCCCCCCTCACTTGGGCTGCTTGCTCGAAGAGAAGGATGAAGGCTTCAGGCTTGTCATGCGGGCCCATCTTCATAAGGGTGATGTGAGGGGAGTCCACGGTGGTAAGGGGGATACCCCTGTCGATGCCAGCAGATGCCGGAATGCCTGGCAATCTTCCCGCTGGGCCAGCATCAAGGCTTCAAAGCATTGTTCCTGGTCCTTCTGGAGGGCAGTCAGTGCTGGTTCTGCTGGGCAGCAGTGAGGGCATGGATGAGGTCCATAATTGGCGAGGACGCCATGGGGTGGTTGCCTTCCATACTCGCTCCTGGGTTTCGGCACCACTGTAGTAAATCCCTGATGTGGGTGGAGTACAGAAGCACGGCAGGTGGGAATTGAAGTTCTTACAAACTTTATTTCTGTTATATATGTCTAGCTTTTCAGCTGACTCACTCACACACATGCGCGCACACACACACATGCATTCTGGTTGGGAGAGTCCCTTTTCTCTGCTCTCCCCCTCCTTTTATGCTCCATCCCTGTAACAAATACACACACACACACACACACACACACACACATTAATTGACAACAGGTGTAATGACTTAGCCACTTACCTTCCTCGACCCCGCTCTCCATTCACAAACTGCTGCTTGGCCACACCCCCGCTTCCACAATGTGTATATTTTATAAATATATACAACCCCAATTCCAAAAAAGTTGGGACAAAGTACAAATTGTAAATAAAAACGGAATGCAATGATGTGGAAGTTTCAAAATTCCATATTTTATTCAGAATAGAACATAGATGACATATCAAATGTTTAAACTGAGAAAATGTATCATTTAAAGAGAAAAATTAGGTGATTTTTAAATTTCATGACAACAACACATCTCAAAAAAGTTGGGACAAGGCCATGTTTACCACTGTGAGACATCCCCTTTTCTCTTTACAACAGTCTGTAAACATCTGGGGACTGAGGAGACAAGTTGCTCAAGTTTAGGGATAGGAATGTTAACCCATTCTTGTCTAATGTAGGATTCTAGTTGCTCAACTGTCTTAGGTCTTTTTTGTCGTATCTTCCGTTTTATGATGTGCCAAATGTTTTCTATGGGTGAAAGATCTGGACTGCAGGCTGGCCAGTTCAGTACCTGGACCCTTCTTCTACGCAGCCATGATGCTGTAATTGATGCAGTATGTGGTTTGGCATTGTCATGTTGGAAAATGCAAGGTCTTCCCTGAAAGAAACGTCGTCTGGATGGGAGCATATGTTGCTCTAGAACCTGGATATACCTTTCAGCATTGATGGTGTCTTTCCAGATGTGTAAGCTGTCCATGCCACACGCACTAATGCAACCCCATACCATCACAGATGCAGGCTCCTGAACTGAGCGCTGATAACAACTTGGGTCGTCCTTCTCCTATTTAGTCTGAATGACATGGCGTCCCTGATTTCCATAAAGAACTTCAAATTTGATTAGTCTGACCACAGAACAGTTTTCCACTTTGCCACAGTCCATTTTAAATGAGCCTTGGCCCAGAGAAGACGTCTGCACTTCTGGATCATGTTTAGATACGGCTTCTTCTTTGAACTATAAAGTTTTAGCTGGCAACGGCGGATGGCACGGTGAATTGTGTTCACAGATAATGTTCTCTGGAAATATTCCTGAGCCCATTTTGTGATTTCCAGTACAGAAGCATGCCTGTATGTGATGCAGTGCCATCTAAGGGCCCGAAGATCACGGGCACCCACTATGGTTTTCCGGCCTTGACCCTTACGCACAGAGATTCTTCCAGATTCTCTGAATTTTTTGATGATATTATGCACTGTAGATGATGATATGTTCAAACTCTTTGCCATTTTACACTGTCGAACTCCTTTCTGATATTGCTCCACTATTTGTCAGGGCAGAATTAGGGGGATTGGTGATCCTCTTCCCATCTTTACTTCTGAGAGCCGCTGCCACTCCAGGATGCTCTTTTTATAGCCAGTCATGTTAATGACTTATTGCCAATTGACCTAATGAGTTGCAATTTGGTCCTCCAGCTGTTCCTTTTTTGTACCTTTAACTTTTCCAGCCTCTTATTGCCCCTGTCCCAACTTTTTTGAGATGTGTTGCTGTCATGAAATTTCAAATGAGCCAATATTTGGCATGAAATTTCAAAATGTCTAATTTTCGACATTTGATATGTTGTCTATGTTCTATTGTGAATACAATATCAGTTTTTGAGCCTTGTAAATTATTGCATTCCATTTTTATTTGCAATTTGTACTTTGTCCCAACTTTTTTGGAATCGGGGCTGTATAATGGAGATATCCATCCATTATCTGTAGCCACTTATCCTTTGCAGGGTCGCAGGCAAGCTGGAGCCTATCCCAGCTGACTATGGGCAAGAGACGGGGTACACCCTGGACAAATCGCCAAGTCATCACAGGGCTAACACATAGAGACATACAACCATTCACACTCTCACCTATGGTAAATTTAGAGCCACCAATTAGCCTAACCTGCATGTCTTTCGACTGTGGAAGAAACCGAAGCACATGGAGGAAACCCGAGCAGACATAGGGAGAACATGCAAACTCCACTCAGAAAGGCCCTCATCAGCCACTGGGCTTGAACCCAGGACCTTCTTGCTGTGATATTTTATATATGTGTGTGTGTGTGTGTATGTTGCTACAACACCTGCACGATTCAAATCTTTCTCTAGTTGGAGTGTGAGTCTGAGGCTGCAGGGAGGAAGTTGGAAGGTTTGCGAAAGGAAGTGACACCAGCAGAGTCAGATGAAGACATGACCTCTGACATTTCTGAATACAAACAGAGCCTGGAGACGAAACTGGAGGCAATCAGAGAACGGATTAAAATTTGGGAACAGAAATTAGAGGAGTGAGTGTGTGTGTGAGACTGTAAACCAAAAATATGTATGTATTTTCTGTCAGCGAAATCTTAGGTAAAGTGTGTGTTTCTCAGGGTGGAGGTACGTTTCCAGCAAGATGCTGCCATGGCATCAGACAGGAAGGACATGTCAATTCACTTCCTGGTGATGGAACTTGAGACGATGGGAAACATTTGCTTTGAGGAAGGAAACACCAGCCATGCCTGGTACGCAGTAAAAATAATTTGTTGTGTTAACTTAAAAAAGTGATTAACCTGGTTGCCTTAAAATTTTGAGTTAATTAAAACTCATAAGTTCGCATAATGAGGCAATCAAGTTGCATTGTGCTAACTTACTATATGAGTTTCAACAAACTTGAAATTTTAAGGCAAACAGGTTAATCACTTTTTTAAATTAACACAACAAATTATTTTTTACAGAGTATACACACACACACACACACACACACACACACACATGCAGGGACGTGGCAGAATGTTTTATGTAGCTCTGTTTATATTTTCCCTAATTTAAATAGCAGCCATGAAAAGCACACACTTGTGTGTTCAAGTCTTTCTAATGTTATTGAGTTAATGTATTTAGTGTCATCCTTTCATTAGTATGACAATGTATACACATAGTAGTCACATAGTAGCATGTAGAATCTGATGTTGGTATCGGAGTGTTTTATATGAATAAATGAGTACAGACCTAGTGTAAAGTATTCCACACATTGAATCAAGAGTCCTTCCAGTGATTCAGCTGCTGCTCAGTGTGGGCTTATTTCTAATGTGTGTCTCTCAGGTTTAAGCCATGTTACGACCTGCTGCTCTCTCGGTTCTGTGTTTGGGACTACAAAGCGTACAACATCACTGGCATCAAGATCAACAGAATCATGCGTGTGCAAAACCGTATGCTGAGTCTGCGCTTTGAGGACAAACTGCATGCTTTGTTGGCAAATAATGAGTCCTCGCTTCTCTCACAGTGAGTCACCACGATCCTGAAGAACGGGGTCTCAAATAACAAACTGAAAAAGTTGACATAGCTTTATTTCCTGTCATTAATCTGCCATCATACATACAGTACACGATGAATAAACAGTAAAGTCTCATGGTTTATTGTAAAGAATCACATCTTTTTAACTGAATTTTAAAAGTAGTCATTGGAGCAGCTACAATGAATGTAATTTATTCATTTATTTATATTTGTTCATTTATAAACTGAGACCAACTAATTTATCATTTCTTTATTATTAGATCATAGTGTAATAAATTATGAGTAACTGATAGTTAGGTCATAGCAATTCATGATATATTAACGAAAGTTGTATGAAATCCACATTTCGGCATATTGTATTTACAGAAAATGGATATTTGTGTGTCAAGGGTAAAGAGGCTTTTTCTTCTCATTTCTGTTTGACAAAATCATTTTCTCATTTTCCTGATTTATAGCACATAGTATAAGTATTAACAAATTAGAACTAGGAAAGTTAGGATAATCAGGAATCCAGAACCAGAAACGAGAGGAATTAAAAAAACAGAACTAGATCTACGTGAACGAGGAAAATACAAGGACAAGGGGAATAAATGGAATGAGACCAGTTTGATATTATTTCATCCACTGGGTTGGAATTAATGTGGATGATAAACATTTAAATCTGGATTTATGCACAAATTATATTTAATCTTTAAAGATGCAGTTTGCAGCAAATATATACACTGGAGCATCATTTGGAGGAAACAGGACTTGTGTACTTTTATTTAATCTGAACTTTACCTGTTTGAATATGTGTTTCTGTTTCTCTCTCTCTCTCTCTCTTTCTCTCTCTCTCTCTCTCTCTCTCTCTCTCTGTGTGTGCATGTGTGCGTGCACATCAGGAACTACAAAAGCCATCTGGAGTATCTGTTTTATGTGTTCGATCCTGAGCGAAGCACAGAGGAACTCCAACAAACCAATGAAATCCTGAACATTCTGGAGTACGGATTTAAATCAGCTGACAGTTATAAGGTACTGTGTAAAAATCTCATTAATTTATTTATTTATATTATCATCATCATCATCATCATTGTTCGGCTGCAGAGCAGGCAACCACTAGCTTCCTCCATTTCAGCTTGTCGTTGGCAAGGGATTCAATTTCCTTGTCGGAAATGAGATCATATCCTTCACCCATGACTTTCCGGATGTAGGTCGGATATAAGGTGCCTTGTCTACTGGGCCTTTGTTTGCCATGTTGTGGGACATACAAGGCATAAGTCCTTGCTGGCTCGTCTGTGTTCAGACAAAGTTGGTGACTGAGGAAGGACAGTTGGTGGCATTGTACAGTGTTAATGAGTGGCTCCACCTCCAGGCATTGGTATATGGTCAGGTTAGAGACTCTGTCAGTGCGTTTGATGCCAAGCATTATCCTGTAACATGAGATTGTGTATGAGTTGATTTTATTACTCATGTATTAGATTAGATTAGATTCACTTTATTCATCCCACATCGGGGAAATTCACGTGTTACAGTAGCAAGAAAATGTCAAACAGATAACAAATAAAACTGAAATAAAAATTAGACAAATGAAGGATTAAATACAGAGGGCTATTTGCATTATCTACTGTGAAAAAGTATAGAAAAATTGCCTTATTGAGAGGCTCGGAAAAATTGCACATTACAGGTAAACTCTGTATATATACACATATATACAGAAATAATATATATATTAAAAAAAAATCTTCTCACCCCCGGCAGGGGGGTGGTATCCATGTCATCCTCAAGCTCGGGTCCTCTACCAGAGGCCTGGGAGTTTGAGGGTTCTGCGCAGTATCTTCGATGTTCCTAGGACTGCGCTCTTCTGGACTGAGGCTTCAGATGTTGTTCCTGGGATTTGCTGGAGCCACTCTCCCAGTTTGGGGGTTACTGCCCCAAGTGCCCCCACTACCACAGGGACCACGCAACCCTTGACCTTCCACATCCGTTCCAGCTGCTCTTTCAACCCTTGATACTTCTCAAGTTTCTCATGTTCCTTCTTCCTGATGTTGGCGTCAGCTGGGATCGCCACATCTATCACCACCACCCTCTTCTGCTCTTTGTCCACCACCACTATGTCCAGTTGGTTAGCCAGGATCTGTTTGTCAGTCTGGAAGCTGAAGTCCCACAGAACCTTGGCCCTGTTGTTCTCAGCCACCTTCTGTGGTATGGCCCATTGGGACTTGGGTACTTCTATTCCATACTGGTTGCAGATGTTCTTGTATACTATCCCAGCCACTTGGTTGTGCTTCTCCATGTATGCTGATCCAGCTAGCATCTTACAGCCTGCTACTATGTGCTGGACTGTTTCAGGGGCTTCTTTGCACAGTCTGCATCTTGGGTCTGATCTACTCTGGTAGATCCTGGCCTCTATGGCTCTTGTGCTTATGGCCTGTTCTTGTGCTGCCATGATTAGTGCCTCTGTGCTGTCTGTCAGTCCTGCATTATCCAGCCACTGGTAGGATTTCTTGATATCAGCCACTTCCTCTATCTGACGGTGGTACATGCCATGTAGGGGTTTGTCCCTCCAGGTTGTCTGTTCCTCCTCCTCCTCTGCACTCTCATCAGGGTTCTGCTGCCTGAGACATTCACTTAGCAGTTCATCCTTTGGGGCCAGCTTTCTGATATATTCTCGGATTTTCGATGTTTCATCCTGGACCGTGGTCTTGATGCTCACTAGCCCTCGGCCTCCCTCTTTCCGCTAGTGTATAGTCTCAGGCTGCTGGACTTGGGGTGGAACCCTCCATGCATGGTGAGGAGCTTTCTAGTCTTGATATCTGTGGCTTCTATTTCCTCCTTTGGCCAGTTTATGATACCAGCGGGGTATCTACTAACCATTGGGCATCAGTGTTGTGTGATGCTTTTCTTTCCCATATGTCTTTCCAGTATTTTTCCACCTCAGCTCTTGGTGGGTCTGACCGGTTGTTGTTTCCCTGCCACTGAGAGTACACCTTGGCTGGTTCAGTGGAGAACAGCTTGTTTATTCTCCTGGCCTCTCCCTCCTTGGTGTATCTCTTCAACTGGGTGGCCAGAGCTGTTAGTCTCTGTTTGGCAGTTTCGAGTGCCTCTGGTATGGAGAGTGAGTTGTACTTCCTGGGTGCCCCTTTATTCACCATGTTCCCTTTCTGTAGTTCAGCTAGCTGGCTAACTTCTCTCCATGCTGCCTTTATCTTGGCCTCTAATCATCTCTTCCATGGTGGATACTGTTTGTTATGTCCCGAGTGTCCAAGCATCTCCATGATTACTGTTGCTGTACTGTGTATCAGCTTGTTGGTCTCAGTGATGGTTCTTGTGGAGATTGTCTTCAGAGCAGCATTCACATCTACTAGTAGATCTTCTGAAGGTACTTGGCAACTCGGCTTCAGTATTCGTCGGGGGCTCCAGGTTTCCAGTTGGGTCACGATCTTCCTTCTCAGGTCAGCAGCTCTTGTGTTGAGGCTGTTAGGGCTTGGTACCCAATCTCTGGTTGTGGGGATGATGATGACGACATCTCCCCGCTGACCTGTCTTCCTGGCTCCCCCTTGCCGTAATCTCTAGTTGTGATACAATTACAGATGTTGGAACACTGGGCTAATAGCTGTTTCTTTGTTAGCCTTGATTGTGGGTTTCGAAGTATCTAATGGTCCCACATTCGCTGCATGTATCCCCTCTCTCTGGGATTGCTTGTATAGTAGCATTCCAGCAATTCCGTATTTTCTGTCCTCATCCATCGATGTCTTGTTCCAGTAGCCCATTTCTCATCAGTTTGCCCTGGTTCCCTAGCAACTGACGCAGACCTTGTTGACCCGGGCGACATCTGAGCCGGTATGACTCTATCAGTTATGTCTTCACTCATTCCTGAGGTAGGCTGATATATCATGAGGGGTCTTGCCTAAGGACCCTTACTGGATGATGTTTTGCCCCGACCGGGATTCGAACCCCGATCTTCTGCGTCGTAGTCAGTGAGCATTACCACTGTACTATATTATTGCACGTAATAATTGCATCGATGAGAGATGGCAGAGGTAGTAATGGTGAAGTAGTGCAAATATAACGACAAACAGGTTATTGGTGCTACATTACAAGTTGTGGGTGTTATACAGTCTGACTGCAGTAGGTATGAATGACCTGCGGTATCTCTCCTTCTTACACCGTGGGTGTAGCAGTCTACTACTAAAAGAGCTGCTTAAAGCCCCCACAGCCTCATGTAGAGGGTGAGAGGGGTTATCCATGATTGAGGTCAGCTTGGCTAACATCCTCCTCTCACCCACCACCTCAATGGAGTCCAGAGGACAGTCCAAGACTGAGCCAGCCCTTCTGACCAGTTTACTAAGTTTCTTCCTGTCCCTCTCTGAACTTCCACAGCCCCAGCAGACCACAGCGTAGAAAATCGCTGAGGCTACCACAGAGTCATAAAAAGTCCTAAGCAGTGTCCTGCACACACCAAAAGACCTCAGTCTTCTCAAGAGGCGGAGACGACTTTGGCCCTTCTTGTACAGGACATCTGTGTTGTTAGTCCAGTCCAGTTTGTTGTTGAGGTGAACACCCAGGTATTTGTACTCCTCCACGATCTCAATGTCCAAACCCTGGATGTTCACTGGTGCAATTTGAGGAACCGTCCTTCTGAAATCGATCACCACCTCCTTTGTCTTGCTGGCGTTGATGGGCAGGTGGTTCAGTTCGCACCAGGTGACAAAGTTGGTGATGACCTCTCTGTACTCCAGATCGTCCCCCTCTGACACACGTCCAATGATGGCTGTATCATCTGAGAACTTCTGGAGGTAGCAGCTGTCTTGTGAGATAACCCAGGTTTC
The DNA here is from genome assembly GCF_027579695.1 of Neoarius graeffei. Taxonomy (NCBI): domain Eukaryota; kingdom Metazoa; phylum Chordata; class Actinopteri; order Siluriformes; family Ariidae; genus Neoarius; species Neoarius graeffei. The sequence goes on from NC_083583.1 coordinate 72,536,111, forward strand.
ACAGCCATACAGGAGAATGGAGAGACAGGTTGTTCTAAAGAAGGCAAGTTTTGATTTCAATGGGATCACGGTACTTCTCCAGATCTCCAGCCTCCAAAAAACTGACCATGCTAATCCCCAACTCCGGTTTAGATCAGTTTTGCCATCAGCAACCATGGGACCCAAATAGCGGAAGTCCGAGACATGATTGATTTCCTCCTCATTAACCTGGAGGTGGTTCTGAAGGCACAGGTTATATGTCTTGTACAACCCCGATTCCAAAAAAGTTGGGACAAAGTACAAATTGCAAATAAAAATGGAATGCAATAATTTACAAGTCTCAAAAACTGATATTGTATTCACAATAGAACATAGACAACATATCAAATGTCGAAAATTAGACATTTTGAAATTTCATGCCAAATATTGGCTCATTTGAAATTTCATGACAGCAACACATCTCAAAAAAGTTGGGACAGGGGCAATAAGAGGCTGGAAAAGTTAAAGGTACAAAAAAGGAACAGCTGGAGGACCAAATTGCAACTCATTAGGTCAATTGGCAATAAGTCATTAACATGACTGGGTATAAAAAGAGCATCCTGGAGTGGCAGCGGCTCTCAGAAGTAAAGATGGGAAGAGGATCACCAATCCCCCTAATTCTGCCCTGACAAATAGTGGAGCAATATCAGAAAGGAGTTTGACAGTGTAAAATTGCAAAGAGTTTGAACATATCATCATCTACAGTGCATAATATCATCAAAAGATTCAGAGAATCTGGAAGAATCTCTGTGCGTAAGGGTCAAGGCCGGAAAACCATACTGGGTGCCCATGATCTTCGGGCCCTTAGATGGCACTGGATCACATACAGGCATGCTTCTGTATTGGAAATCACAAAATGGGCTCAGGAATATTTCCAGAGAACATTATCTGTGAACACAATTCACCGTGCCATCCGCCGTTGCCAGCTAAAACTCTATAGTTCAAAGAAGCAGCCGTATCTAAACATGATCCAGAAGCGCAGACGTCTTCTCTGGGCCAAGGCTCATTTAAAATGGACTGTAGCAAAGTGGAAAACTGTTTTGTGGTCAGATGAATCAAATTTGAAGTTCTTTATGGAAATCAGGGATGCCATGTCATTCGGACTAAATAGGAGAAGGACGACCCAAGTTGTTATCAGCGCTCAGTTCAGAAGCCTGCATCTGTGATGGTATGGGGTTGCATTAGTGCGTGTGGAATGGGCAGCTTACACACCTGGAAAGACACTATCAATGCTGAAAGGTATATCCAGGTTCTAGAGCAACATATGCTCCCATCCAGACGACATCTCTTTCAGGGAAGACCTTGCATTTTCCAACATGACAATGCCAAACCACATACTGCATCAATTACAGCATCATGGCTGCGTAGAAGAAGGGTCCGCATACTGAACTGGCCAGCCTGCAGTCCAGATCTTTCACCCATAGAAAACATTTGGCGCATCATAAAATGGAAGGTACGACAAAAAAGACCTAAGACAGTTTAGCAACTAGAATCCTACATTAGACAAGAATTGATTAATATTCCTATCCCTAAACTTGAGCAACTTGTCTCCTCAGTCCCCAGACATTTACAGACTGTTGTAAAGAGAAAAGGGGCTGTCTCACAGTGGTAAACATGGCCTTGTCCCAACTTTTTTGAGATGTGTTGTTGTCATGAAATTTAAAATCACCTAATTTTTCTTTTTAAATGATACATTTTCTCAGTTGAAACATTTGATATGTCATCTATGTTCTATTCTGAATAAAATATGGAATTTTGAAATTTCCACATCATTGCATTCCGTTTTTATTTACAATTTGTACTTTGTCCCAACTTTTTTGGAATCGGGGCTGTATTCAGTCTTGCTAACACTTATCTCAAGCCCAACTGATTTTGTTGCATTCGCTGTGGTGCTTAGTTGTTTCTGGGCACCCTACATTGTTGATTCTAGCAACATATGTCGTCAGCAAAGTCCAGGTCATTTCATTTGACTTCGGGGATTCTTCATGACTGCCTTTGGTGAGTACTAAGACCTGAGTTGCACTTGTTGGTGGCTGTGGTCATAAGATGGTCTACCACTATGATGAAAAGGAAAGGCAAGCACATCTCCCTGCAAAACACCAGTGGTGATGTAAAACGTGTTGGATATTTTTCCATCCACTAAGTTTGCGCTCTTTGAATTGTCATGCAGAATTCGAATGGCCTAGACAATGCACAGCGGTATTCCATAGTGACAGAGGATGGTGAACATACATTCCCTGTTGATGGAATCAAACACCTTCTTAAAGTCTATGAAGGTTGCCACAAGAGGTAGCTGTTTGCATCTGAAGCCTTCAAATATTCTTCTGAGGATGTGGATCTAGGGCGGCACGGTGGTGTAGTGGTTAGCGCTGTCGCCTCACAGCAAGAAGGTCCTGGGTTCGAGCCCCGGGGCCGGCGAGGGCCTTTCTGTGTGGAGTTTGCATGTTCTCCCCGTGTCCGCGTGGGTTTCCTCCGGGTGCTCCGGTTTCCCCCACAGTCCAAAGACATGCAGGTTAGGTTAACTGGTGACTCTAAATTGACCGTAGGTGTGAATGTGAGTGTGAATGGTTGTCTGTGTCTATGTGTCAGCCCTGTGATGACCTGGCGACTTGTCCAGGGTGTACCCCACCTTTCGCCCGTAGTCAGCTGGGATAGGCTCCAGCTTGCCTGCGACCCTGTAGAAGGATAAAGCGGCTAGAGATAATGAGATGAGATGGGATGTGGATCTGTTGGCAACAGCTGCGTCCTGGTCTAAACCCCGCCTGGTTCCTTCTTTGTATAGGGTCAACCAGAGGACAAATCCTATTGAGGAGGATTTTGTTGTACACTTTAGCTGCGATTGACATCAGCATAATACCTCTGTAGTTGGTTTTTAGAGACAGGTCGCCCTTCTGAGGAACTGGCACTATGAGATTGGTGATCCACTGGGCTGGGGGTATTCAGCTGATGTAAACCTCTTTGCAGAATCGATGGGTGAATTAGACCATGGCCTCACCACTATCTTTTAGAGCTTCGGGAGTAATCCCACTGTCCATGGCAGCTGCTTTTCGCCTCTTGAAGCTGTGGATAACTTTCCTGGTTTCCTCTAGAGTGGGAGGCTCACATCTGATTAGGAGGTTGTTTGCTGCAGGAGGTGGGGTTGCATCACTGGAATTATTCTGGTTGTTCAGCAAAGTGCTGAAATACCTTGCCCAGTCAGCTAGTGACTCTTCCTCATTGGTAGGATTTGTACCGTCCTAAAGCTTGACCTTTCTGCTCATCTGAAGATGTTTCCCAGCAATGTCATTGATGATCTTCCAGGTGATTTTCATGTCTCCATGCTTCTCAGCTGTGGTGAGGTCTTCCAGTTTCTTCATTAGGATAGCTGTGTGGTCTTCCTGGTATGAGGCTAATAGTTCATCTGCCAGGTCCTTCCACTTCTGCATTTGATGCGGGTTTTTAAGGGCCAAGTATTGAGTCTTGGCATTGTCCATCTTGGCTTTAAGTTCCAGGGTCCTTGCAGTTACCCAGCTTGGCATACCACTGGGGACACGTTTGCCAATGGTCTTTTCAGCAGCTTCACAAACTGCATTCTTAAACTCACTGTAGCGGGAAGTTATTGGAGTTCCCTCATCTGTGGACAAACAGGCAAATCTGTTTGACAGTTCCAGCTGGAACTCGGCTCTTGTCTCCTCATGTTGTAGTTTCTCCGAATTAAAATGCTTCATTTTGCATGTGTTTGCCTTTGATGTTCTGAGGCTAATGGCAAGACTGATACTGACGATGCGATGGTCAGAGTCCAGTTCAACTGTATTGTATGCTCTACAGTTTTGAAGATAGTTGTGCCACTTGCTGTTGATGAGTATACAACCCCGATTCCAAAAAAGTTGGGACAAAGTACAAATTGTAAATAAAAATGGAATGCAATAATTTACAAATCTCAAAAACTGATATTGTATTCACAATAGAACATAGACAACATGTCAAATGTCGAAAGGAACAGCTGGAGGACCAAATTGCAACTCATTAGGTCAATTGGCAATGGGTCATTAACATGACTGGGTATAAAAAGAGCATCTCAGAGTGGTAGTGGCTCTCAGAAGTAAACATGGGAAGAGGATCACCAATCCCCCTAATTCTGCGCTGACAAATAGTGGAGCAATATCAGAAAGGAGTTCGACAGTGTAAAATTGCAAAGAGTTTGAACATATCATCATCTACAGTGCGTAATATCATCAAAAGATTTAGAGAATCTGGGAGAATCTCTGTGCATAAGGGTCAAGGCCGGAAAACCATACTGGGTGCCCATGATCTTTGGGCCCTTAGACGGCACTGCATCACATACAGGCATGCTTCTGTATTAGAAATCACAAAATGGGCTCAGGAATATTTCCTGAGAACATTATCTGTGAACACAATTCACCGTGCCATCTGCCGTTGCCAGCTAAAACTCTATAGTTCAAAGAAGACGCCGTATCTAAATACAACCCCGATTCCAAAAAAGTTGGGACAAAGTACAAATTGTAAATAAAAACGGAATGCAACAATGTGGAAGTTTCAAAATTCCATATTTTATTCAGAATAGAACATAGATGACATATCAAATGTTTAAACTGAGAAAATGTATCATTTAAAGAGAAAAATTAGGTGATTTTAAATTTCATGACAACAACACATCTCAAAAAAGTTGGGACAAGACCATGTTTACCACTGTGAGACATCCCCTTTTCTCTTTACAACAGTCTGTAAACGTCTGGGGACTGAGGAGACAAGTTGCTCAAGTTTAGGGATAGGAATGTTAACCCATTCTTGTCTAATGTAGGATTCTAGTTGCTCAACTGTCTTAGGTCTTTTTTGTCGTATCTTCCGTTTTATGATGCGCCAAATGTTTTCTATGGGTGAAAGATCTGGACTGCAGGCTGGCCAGTTCAGTACCCGGACCCTTCTTCTATGCAGCCATGATGCTGTAATTGATGCAGTATGTGGTTTGGCATTGTCATGTTGGAAAATGCAAGGTCTTCCCTGAAAGAGACGTCGTCTGGATGGGAGCAAATGTTGCTCTAGAACCTGGATATACCTTTCAGCATTGATGGTGTCTTTCCAGATGTGTAAGCTGCCCATGCCACACGCACTAACGCAACCCCATACCATCAGAGATGCAGGCTTCTGAACTGAGCGCTGATAACAACTTGGGTCGTCCTTCTCCTCTTTAGTCCGAATGACACGGCGTCCCTGATTTCCATAAAGAACTTCAAATTTTGATTCATCTGACCACAGAACAGTTTTCCACTTTGCCACAGTCCATTTTAAATGAGCCTTGGCCCAGAGAAGACGTCTGCGCTTCTGGATCATGTTTAGATACGGCTTCTTCTTTGAACTATAGAGTTTTAGCTGGCAACAGCGGATGGCACGGTGAATTGTGTTCACAGATAATGTTCTCTGGAAATATTCCTGAGCCCATTTTGTGATTTCCAATACAGAAGCATGCCTGTATGTGATCCAGTGCCGTCTAAGGGCCCGAAGATCACGGGCACCCAGTATGGTTTTCCGGCCTTGACCCTTACGCACAGAGATTCTTCCAGATTCTCTGAATCTTTTGATGATATTATGCACTGTAGATGATGATATGTTCAAACTCTTTGCAATTTTACACTGTCGAACTCCTTTCTGATATTGCTCCACTATTTGTCGGCACAGAATTAGGGGGATTGGTGATCCTCTTCCCATCTTTACTTCTGAGAGCCGCTGCCACTCCAAGATGCTCTTTTTATACCCAGTCATGTTAATGACCTATTGCCAATTGACCTAATGAGTTGCAATTTGGTCCTCCAGCAGTTCCTTTTTTGTACCTTTAACTTTTCCAGCCTCTTATTGCCCCTGTCCCAACTTTTTTGAGATGTGTTGCTGTCATGAAATTTCAAATGAGCCAATATTTGGCATGAAATTTCAAAATGTCTCACTTTCGACATTTGATATGTTGTCTATGTTCTATTGTGAATACAATATCAGTTTTTTAGATTTGTAAATTATTGCATTCCGTTTTTATTTACAATTTGTACTTTGTCCCAACTTTTTTGGAATCGGGGTTGTATGATCCAGAAGCGCAGATGTCTTCTCTGGGCTAAGGCTCATTTAAAATAGACTGGTGGCATAGTGGAAAACTGTTCTGTGGTCAGACGAATCAAAATTTGAAGTTCTTTATGGAAATCAGGGACGCCGTGTCATTCGGACTAAAGAGGAGAAGGACGACCCAAGTTGTTATCAGCGCTCAGTTCAGGAGCCTGCATCTCTGATGGTATGGGGTTGCATTAGTGCGTGTGGCATGGGCAGCTTACACATCTGGAAAGACACCATCAATGCTGAAAGGTATATCCAGGTTCTAGAGCAACATATGCTCCCATCCAGACGACGTCTCTTTCAGGGAAGACCTTGCATTTTCCAACGTGACCATGCCAAACCACATACTGCATCAATTACAGCATCATGGCTGCGTAGAAGAAGGGTCCAGGTACTGAACTGGCCAGCCTGCAGTCCAGATCTTTCACCCATAGAAAACATTTGGCGCATCATAAAATGGAAGATACGACAAAAAAGACCTAAGACAGTTGAGCAACTAGAATCCTACATTAGACAAGAATGGGTTAACATTCCTATCCCTAAACTTGAGCAACTTGTCTCCTCAGTCCCCAGACGTTTACAGACTGTTGTAAAGAGAAAAGGGGATGTCTCACAGTGGTAAACATGACCTTGTCCCAACTTTTTTGAGATGTGTTGTTGTCATGAAATTTAAAATCACCTAATTTTTCTCTTTAAATTATACATTTTCTCAGTTTAAACATTTGATATGTCATCTATGTTCTATTCTGAATAAAATATGGAATTTTTGTCCCAACTTTTTTGGAATCAGGGTTGTATGATCCAGCTGGGCTTTTGTTCCAGATGGGTGTTGCCAGGTCCACAGTCTACCCAAGGGTTGAGGGAATCTTGTTTGTGCTGGTCTGAATCTTGGCTCTATGCATAGATTTACAAGTCTTTCCCCATTCCTGTTTGTGTCTTGATGGAAGCAGTGTTTTCCTATCACCTCTGGATACGATTCATGGCTGTCAGCTCCTATGTGTGCATTAAAGTCTCCCAAGACGATATGGACATTGTGCACTGGAGTTTGTTCAATGTGTTCAGAGAGCTCGTCATAGAATCTATCCTTATCTGGCTCATCAGCACTCTCAGTTGGGGCATATACCACTGTGTTCATTACCTGCGGATTGCCATTGAAGGAGACAGATAATATCCTCTCTGACACCCTGGATGCAGACTGAATACAGTTGGCATCCCACCTTGACACCATTAGATCAATGCCACCCACACGCTGGGTAGATGCTGAGCTATAGATCAACAGCCACTGTTTGTCATCTGTCCATGTCTCTTCAACTGCTGAGTCTGTGATAAGTCGGTGTTCTTGCAGCCCCACTATGTTGACTCCAACCTCAGCACAGCCAGAGTACAGTTGGTGAATTTTACCCACTTGATGTAGGGTATGGACATTATAGGTAGCAATGACAAGTTTCTGTCTCAAGGGTATCCTTCCAGTGTCGGGAACAGCAGTCCTTTTGGTTCGCTGCTGATCCTTCATTCTGTCGTGCCTGTGACTAGGTTGGAGATTCCTTGCACATGGTCTGTAGGAGTTTCTAGTAGTTGTCGTAATCAGAAAGGTTCCCAGACATGTTTATACTCAGGTCTGGGGGTTTGAGTGGGTGATTAGCCGTAAACACACCCATGCTGAGTGAGGGGGTGTTGGGGTGTCTGTGAGTGACCTTCAGGCGAGATGGGTTGCTATTTAACCCATAGCTGGAGAACTGGATCATGGGCAGCAGGGCATGTGCACATGCCGGTGGGACTGCCTGCCGCATGTCTGGGGGCCGGGTCTCCTCCGAGTCCTTTGCAGTTTAGCCTGGGGCTGCAGGGTCCCCAGTTACCATGTGTCGCCACGTGGAGGCACTGCATAAGGCTTGCTGTTAGAGAGGCTATGTACTGGCAGGGAAGACTTATGCACTCGGCTTCCTTTTCGCTGTGAAACTAGCCAGGCATGAAAGCAGATACGCTAACACACTGGACGCGTCACAACAGCCATTTGGCACACAAATTTATAATATTTATATAGTTTCATCATGAACTTTATTATGTGCACTGATTAATCTCCTCCATGTTTATATACTCAGCTCAAGAACAACTCTAGAACAATTTCTAGATACTAACAATTTCTCATGCTACCATCTAATGTGGAGCTCTACAATACTGTGCAAAAGTCTTAAGGCCTGGTCCCACAATACTGATAACTATAACTCTGACTATAACTACAATTATAATGATAACTATAAATAAATTGGTCACCTGCAGTTTGTGGTTGGTGGTCACACCAGACCAATAACAATACCTATAGCCCAGGCCTGGATTTATCGGTATTGATGAGTGATTTTTCCAGGCCTGGACCTGATTCGATAAAACATCTGACCAATCAGGCAATTGTTTACATGTGACATTGTCTGAGTACATGCTATTTTTCCTGGGGATCTTTGTACATCATGAAGTCATGGAATACAGATTCATGGAAAATAAAAAATATAATACAAAGCACAGATCTTTTATTCATGGCTATGTGATTTTCCATGAAATATCAAAAGTAAATTAATAAAGTATACATATAAATGCAGGTAAGATATTTTAATTATGAACTATGGCAGTCCAAGCATTTAATTGTTTTAGACTTCTTAATTTTTTTTTATCTGTGATGCATCATCCATATGAAATCTGTAACCAGTCTGTAATATACTGAAACATCCAATCATACATTATTAGCATCCATGATGCATCCATTTTAAAATTATATTTCCGTAGTCCGTGACCTATGCATATTTTGTAAGCCACCGGAGTATGTGCATGGGTTGTTTTGAAGTCCAAGCTGTACAGTATGATGGAATACATCATGTGCTACTACTTGGAAAAAAAAAACTTCTATGACTATTCCTCAGTTGCATGTGTCAGAGTGCAGGCACTTATGGATGCAGGCACAGGGGAGAGCAGGTGAAGCAAACTGGAAACAAAGCCAAATCAGAGGATGAAAATCATAGTCAGAGTCACGGGCAGGGGTCGAGCAATCAGCAGACAGAGCAGCATAGACAAGGAGAGAAGATGAGGTTGAAGAGAGCATAAACAAAGTCGAGAAATCATAAAGACAGGCAGAAGGCAAACAGCTTGGTATGACAGGAAAGAATCACTGAACGATACTTTGCAACTGGAGTGACTAAGAGAGGGGTGTAAGTAGCAGAGCTAATTGATAAGGAAATGAGAGACAGGTGTAACTAATATGCAGGAGGGGGGTGCTGAGACTCTTGGGAATTGTAGTTTAGAGTGGCCATGTTTGGAGGCTGTTTCAAGCTGGTGCTCTCAACACTGTTACTGACAGACACCCCCCCCCGAGTTGCTCCCTCTGAAAGCTATATTCTTCCTGGGATGCCCTCTCCCCCTGGGTGCAGGCTTGCTGGGGTGTTGAGAGTGGAACTCCTGTGTCAGGAAAGGGTCCAGAATGTCTTTAGCTTCTACCTGGCTTCAGTCCTTGGGTCCGTAGCCTTCCCAATCTACCAGGTACTCTAGCTGTCCTCTTCTATGTCTACTCTCAACACCCCAGCAAGCCTGCACCCAGGGGGAGAGGATCTTGCTTCCCTGGTAAATGGGTTCCCCTTCTATGCTTGGGGGAGGGTACTCTTGGGTGGGAGTGTTTTCAGACAGTGGGCCTTGGATGGCAGGCTTCAGGCATGAGACATAGAATGTGGGAGCTATGTGGCTGTGAAGTGCGAGCTCGAGATGATAGGAGACTTCATTTACAGTCAAGCTGGAAAGTCTGCATGCCCCTTTCACCTTCTCCACTTTTTATGTTGTTACAGACTTATTCCACAATAGATTGAGTTCATTTTTTGTCACAAAATTCTACACAAAATAGCTCATAATGACAGTGAAAGCATGTTTTTAGACATTTGTGCTAATTTATTAAAAATCAAAATGTAAAATATCATATGTACACAAGTGTGGACACCCTTTGATATGACCCCCAAAAGTGGGCTGAGGTGCAGTTTGTTTCCACTGATACTGCTTGAGATGTTTCTACAACTTAATTGGAGTCCACCTGTGGTAAATTCAATTGATTGGACATGGTTAGGGATTGCCAACACCTGCCTATTTAAGGTCCCACAGTTGACAGTACATGTCAGAGCAAACACCAAGCCATGGGGTCAAAGGAATTATCCACTTACCTTAGAAACAGGTTTGTGTCAAGGCATAGATCTGGAAAAGGGTATAGAAAAATTGCTGCAGCTTTACAGGTCCCAAAGAGCACAGTGGCCACCATCATTCATAAATGGAAGAAGTTTGGAACCACCAAGAATCTTCCTAGACCTGGCTGCCCGGCGAAACTGAGTGATCAGGGAAGACGGGTCTTGGCCAGGGAGGTTAGCAGGAACCCAAGAGTCACTCTGACAGAGCTCCAGTGTATCCTTGTGGAGATGGGAAAACCTTTCAGAAGATCAACCATCCAGGCAGCACTCCACAAATCAGGCCTTTATAGTAGAGTGGCCAGACGGAAGCCACACCTTAGTAAAAGGCACATGACAGCCAGCTTGGAGTTTGCCAAAAGGCACCTAGAGGACTGTCAAACCATGAGAAACAAGATTCTCTGGTCTGATGAAACCAAAATTGAACTTTTTGACCTGAATACAAAGCATCCCCTCTGGAGGAAACCAGGCACCGCTCATCACCTGGCTAATGCCATCCCTATAGTGAAGCATGGTGGTGGGAGCAGCATCATGATATGCAGATGTTTTTCAGCAGTGGGAACGGGGCGACTAGTCCTGATAGAGGGAAAGATGAATGCAGCTAAGTACAGTGAAATCCTTGAAGAAAACCTGCTCCAGAGTGCTCTGGACCTCAGACTGGGGTGAAGGTTTACCTTCCAACATGACGATGACCCAAAGCACACAGCCAAGAGAACAAAGGAGTGGCTTCAGAGAAAGTCTGTGAATGTCCTTGAGTGGCCCAGCCAGAGCCCAGACCTGAATCCAATTGAACATCTGTGGAAGGAGCTGAAAATGGCTGTGTACCGATGCTTCCCATCCAATCTGACAGAGCTTGCAAGGATATGCCAAGAGGAATGGGCAGAAATGTCCAGAAAGAAGTGTGCCAAACTTGTAGCTTCTTTCCCAAGATGCCTTGAAGCTGTAATTGCTGCCAAAGGTGCATCAACCAATTATTAGGCTAAGGGTGTATACAGATATGTAACCCCTAAATAACCTATTTTTGTCAGTAAAATAAAATTGCATATTTTTGAAGAACCTGTTTTCACTTCATAATTATTGGCAATTGTGCATAGATGTTTGAGGCAAAAAATGAACTAAATCATTTAGTTCTGTAATGCAATAAAACGTGGAGAAGGTGAAAGGGGTGTGCAGACTTTTCGGTTTGACCGTATGCACTAAATAACTTTGTATGGTCCATTGTAGTGTGCCTGAAGCTTCTTGCATGTGTTAGGTTCCCTGGGGTCCTTAGTTGAGACCCATACTCGGTCTCCTGGAGAAAATTTTGGATTCTTGCTTCTGTGCTTGTCAGCATACTCCTTATATTTGGCGTTGACCACCTCTATATGCTGGTGTACCTCCTCCTATATCTGCTGGCTCCATGAGAACCACTCAGTGACCGCTTGTACTCATGCAGGTGCGTCATCCCATGGGAACAGTGGGGGTTGGTAGCTGAGTATGCACTGAAATGGGGTTAGTTGTGTTGCTGAGTGCTTGAGAGAATTCTGTGCATACTCTGCCCTCTGGAGGAATTGTGCCCAGTTCCTCATGCAGAAAATCTGCAGAAAACACCCCACTTCCTGATTGGCCCATTCCACCTGACCATTCGACTGTGGGTGGTAACCAAATGTGAGGCTTACTGAGACTCCCAATCATTCCATGAAGCAGGACCAGAGTCTGGAGATGAACTGAGGACCGCAATCACTGACAATATTCTCCGGGATGCCAAAATATTTGAATGTGTGCTGAAAGATTAGCTCTGCAGTTTGGAAAGCTGTAGGGATACCAGGTAGTGGGATGAGTCAAAGAGCCTTGTAAAATCTGTCTATAATGACCAGGGTGGTTGTGTTACCCCGGGAACGGTGGCAGGTTGGTGATGACATCAGTGGCCAGGTGGGACCAGGGTCTTTGGGGTACCAGGAGGGAGCATAACTTTCTGGTGGGTGGGGTACATGGTACCTTGGCCTGGGCACACTTGGCACACGAGGAGATGAAGTGGTTAATCTCAGTCACCATGTTCTCCCACCAATACTTGTTCTTGAGCAGCTGGTGTGTGTGATGGCTACTCGGGTGACTGGTGGCAGGAGATGCATGTGTTGATGTGATGAGTCTGCCTCTGAGGTGGTTAGGGATGTACAAGAGACTGGAGGGGCAGTTCTCTGGAGGTGTCTGAGGCTAAGAATCCTTGATTTCCTGGTCTAAGTCCCAAGTGACGGTTTGAACAAAGCATCCGGGTGCTAGGATGGGATGTGGTTCGGGGTTGTGAAGAGAGAGAAGCTGTGAATCCTGGACAAGGCATCAGCCTTGGTGTTCTTAGTGCCTGGACAATAGGATATTGTGAAGCAGAAACGTGTGAAGAATAATGCCCATTGGGCATGGCGTGTGTTGAGCTGTTTTGCTTTCTTGAGATACTTGAGGTTCTTGTGGTTCGTGAGGATGACAAAAGGGTGCATGGTCCCCTCCAGCCAGTGTCTCCACTCCTCTAGGGCTAACTTAATGGCTAATAATTCTCTGTTGCCAATATCGTAGTTCATCTCGGTGGGTGTGAGCTTCTTAGAAAAGAACGCTACCGGATGGAGCTTGGGCTTCTCCCCGAAACACTGAGAAAGAATGCCTCCCACACCTGTCTCGGAGGCATCTACTTCGAAGGTGAATGGTCTGGCTGGATCAGGATGTTGAAGTATGGGGGCAGTAGTGAATGCTGTCTTGAGCTTCTTAAAGGCCTCTTCAGCTGTGGGAGTCCACTGGAGGTGTCGGGGTGCCTTCTTTAAGAGGGAAGTCAGCAGTGCAGCCATTGTGCTAAAGTTCCTAATGAAACAATGATAGAAGTTGGTGAATCTCAGGAAACACTGAAGTTCCTTGACTGAGGCAGGTACTGGCCAGGATGTGATGGCGGACACTTTAGATTGATCCATGCTGACTACCTCTGCACTGATGATATACCCAAAAAAGGAGATCTGATGTGTGTGGAATTCACATTTCTCAGCCTTGATATACAGGTGATTCTTCAGGAGACGGGTGAGCACTGATCTCACATGTCTGAGATGGCTTTCTTCATCTGGAGCATATATCAGGATGTTGTCTATGTAGGCCACAACATATCTTCCCAACAGGTCTCAGAGCACATCATTAGTCAGGTATTGGAACACACTTTGTGCCGTAAAGAGGCCATATGGCATCACCTGGTACTCAAAACGGCTGGCTGTAGTGCTGAAGGCTGTTTTCTATTCATCCCCTTCTCTGACTTGGATCAAGTTATTGAGGTATTTCACCTGGCGTCACAGGGTCACGTGACGCCCTGGTGTCCGCCATTTTGAAGGTCAAGCTAGCTAATGTCAACAACATAGTAGCTAGTATGTTACTGTAGCAATGTTTACGTTCAGTCATTTGGATGACTTTTAAAACCTTTCAGTCTCAAGTTTTTCCTTTACTGTATTTACTAGTTTACTGTAATTATGATCCAGCAGCTATTTACACCGAATCCAGTGTAAATAACTGCCGGAGCGCTCTCCGGCTTGCTCCCCCTCAAATTAAGCAGCGCACTCCGGCTTGCTCCTGAAGTGCTCCGGCCGAGGTTCCGGAGCGCGCTCTGGCTTGCTCCCCCTCAAATTAAGCAGCACGCTCCGGCTTGCTCCCGTAGTGCTCCGGCCGAGGTTCCGGAGCGCGCTCCGGCTTGCTTCCCCTCAAATTAAGCAGCACGCTCCGGCTTGCTCCCGGAGTGCTCCGGCCGAGGTTCCGGAGCGCGCTCCGGCTTGCTCCCCCTCAAATTAAGCAGTGCGCTCCGGCTTGCTCCCGGAGTGCTCCGGCCGAGGTTCCGGAGCGTGTTCCGGCTTGCTCCCCCTCAAATTAAGCAGCGATCTCCGGCTTGCTCCCGGAGTGCTCCGGCCGAGGTTCCGGAGCGCGCTCCGGCTTGCTCCCCCTCAAATTAAGCAGCGTGCTCCGGGAGCAAGCCGGAGCGTGCTGCTTAATTTGAGGGGGAGCAAGCCGGAGCGCGCTCCGGCAGCTATTTACACTGGATCCGGTGTAAATAGCTGCCGGATAATAATTACAGTAAACTAGTAAATACAGTAAAGGAAAAACTTGAGACTGAAAGGTTTTAACAGTCATCCAAATGACTGAACGTAAACATTGCTACAGTAACATACTAGCTACTATGTTGTTGACATTAGCTAGTGCTAACAGCTAGCTGCTAGTACACTGCTACAACACAGACACCGACCCTAATAATACAGTTCTTGGTCATTGCCTGGTAACAGCAAATTTATAACAGGCCATGTCTCAACAGACTAAGGAGTTATTTCAATGACATTTAATAACATTTTGTTTATCCCGAGGACCGAAAGTAAATGAAAATGTGAACAAACCTTAGCTGTAATAAGATGGCGACCACCGGCTCCAGGGACGACCCACTGATGTAGGCATGTTACCCAGCCTGACACAAAATATTTGTAGGCATCCAAACTCTGATATGCTTTCAGATCAATACCTGTGTATGGCGATGGGTTTTTAACGACATAGGTATACAGATCATGTGGGCCGAAGTCAGGTAAAGACGAGGGCTTCGTGTACTTCCGTACGTCAGTGAACAATCCTGGTGGAAGCAGGTAAACGTCATTCTGTAAGCCTGCTAACCTCAATTTTTGCAAATACCTCTCCCTCTGCTCGCCCTGTAAATGCCCTACGTCGCTGGATAGTGAAGGTGTTTTCTGCATCTCGCTCCTTTTTCTTTTATGTTTTTCGTTTGTCGCCTTCCTCGCATTCAAACTGATTCGAGCCGTGACGTCCAAAATGGCAGCCTAACGATGCATCACATGACTTGGTCACGTGGGTGAAAAACCTCAATAGGCGCTACATAGGTCCAGCTTGGTGAAGATCTTGGCCATACGTCGTTGTTTGAGGGCTGAGGGCACCAGTGGAAGAGGATAGGGGTATTTCACTGAGATTTAGAGATTAGATTAGATAGAACTTTATTGATCCCTTTGGGCGGGTTCCCTCAGGGAAATTAAAATTCCAGCAGCATCATTACAGGATAAACAGAGAATAGAAAATAGAGAAAAACTTCTAGATAAATTAAATTAAGTATTTACATATACAAATATAAAAAAGAATAAGATATGGGGAAAAAAAGAAAAAAAAAGCCAGCAGGAGAGGTATTGCGCATTTATATTGCACATTGTCCAGTATTGCTTATTGTCAGGCTAGGCTACTGCTCCTTCCCTTCCTGTACTCTGTCCTCCTGTTACTTACCCCCCCCCCCCCCCCCCAGAGAGGAGTTGTACAGTGTGATGGCATGAGGGACAAAGGAGTTTTTAAGTCTGTTAGTCCTGCACTTGGGAAGGAGCATTCTGTTACTGAACAGGCTCCTCTGGTTGCTGATGATGGTGAGTGATGATGGTGATGATGGTGATGATGATGGTGACTGGCATCATCCATGATGTTCAGTAATTTGTCCATAGTCCTCTTCTCTGCCACCGTCACCAGAGAGTCCAGCTTCATGCCGACCACAGAGTCAGCATGATCAGTTTGTCCAGCCTGGACATGTCCTTGGATGTGCTACCCCCCCAGCACACCATGGTGTAAAACAGGACACTGGCGACCACGGACTGATAGAACATCCACAGGCATTTCCTGCAGATGTTAAAGGACCGCAGCCTCCTCAGGAAGTATAGCCTGCTCTGTCCCTTCCTGTACAAGTGGTTGGTGTTGCAAGTCCAGTCCAGCTTGCTGTCCAGCCACAGCCCGAGGTACTTGTAGGAATCCACAGCCTCCACCTCGACTCCCTCGATCAGAACTGGTCGTGACCTTGGTCTGGACCTCCCAAAGTCAATTACCAGCTCCTTGGTCTTTGAGGTGTTGAGCTGCAGATGGTTCCTGTTGCACCAAATGGCAAAGTCCCTCACCAGGCTCCTATACTCCTCCTCTCTGTCATCCCTGATATACCCCATGATGGCTGTCTCATCGGCGAACTTCTGAATGTGACACAGCTTCAAGTTGTAGCAGAAGTCCGCGGTGTACAGGGTGAAGAGAAGAGGGGCCAGCACCATGCCCTGGGGTGCTCCGGTGCTGCTAATCACAGTGTCAGACGTGGTGTCCTTCAGCCTGACGTACTGCGGCCTGTTGGTGAGGTAGCTGGAGATCCAGGTTGAGGCCACGGTAATCAATGCAAGGTAGGAGACTGCCCTCTTTCTTCTCTACGAAGAAGAAGCCAGCTGAGGCAGTTGATATGGAAGGGTAGCTGTAACCCTGGTTCAGAGCCTTCTGAACATACTCCTCCATAGCCACTTGTTCATTCTGGGACAGAGGATAAAAGCGGTTACACAGCAGAGAAGTGCCAGGTAGAAGATCAATGGCACAATCATATGTGTGATGTGGAGGTAGGCCACAAGCCTTACACTTACTGAAGACCTCCTTCAAGTCCATATTGCATTCAGGAACATTCTCTAATGAGTCAGGCTGGGGACTCTCCACAGATATGGAGGAGAGAGTCAGTTGGGGAAGAAGGAGGCAGTTCTGAAAACATGTGGGTGACCACTGGATAATATCCTTACTTTGCCAGGAGATTAATGGATCATGTAGTTGCAGCCATGGATAGCCCAGAATGATGTCTTGATGTGCTGTGGAAGTGAACAAGAGCAATATGAGCTCGGAATGGAGAGCTCCCACCTGAATGTGCAATGGAGACTTGCAAGTAGTGATGAGTCTGCTCCCTATTGAACCTCCGTCGATGGTTCTGATGCTGAACAGTCTCTGTAGGGAGTTAGTGGGCAGACTGAACTTCTGGATGATCGAGCTGTCAATGAAGCTCCCCTCTGCCCCAGAATTAACAAACACAGAAAGCACATGTGTCAAGGAAGATAGCTTCAGTATAACAGGTATTTTGAAAGCTTTTGTTTAAAGGGGTATCAGGGAACTCACCGGGCTGGACGAGGCTTCGGCTGAGCTAGTGTGAGGAGGACGAATGGGGCACTGGGAAATGGGGTGAGTAGGATCCCCACAATAAAAATATAGGCCTTCTCGCCTCCTCCTTTCTCATTCTGAGCACTTTACACAAGTTTGTGAAACCTCCATGGGTGTAGGTGCATGGGCGTTAGGTACAGGCATGGTTGTCCCCTTTAGAGACGGTCGGCTGTGGAGTAAGTGGTCCAGCCTAATGGCAAGCTCTATGAAGGAATCCAGCATAAGGTGTTTGTCTCTACATGGAAGCTCACTTAGCACTTCAGGGTGTAGACCTTGGTGAAAAACCACCTTAAGAGCAGGCTCGTTCCAGCCACTGGCAGCAACAAGGGTTCAGAAGTCCAGAGCATATTCTGTGACTCTTCTTGCGCCCTGCTTAATAGTCAGTAGACTTTCACTGACTTCAATACCTTCTGGTTCGTGGTCAAAAACTTGCTTAAATAAGTTGAAGAAATGGTCATACGAAGTAGTGTGCTCACCTCCACGCTCCCAAACAGTGCTCGCCCATTGCAGCACCTTTCCCATTAATAATGAAAGGAACTTTGCGACTTTCTGTTCTTTGGTGATACTGGTGAGTGCAGAGAAATACATGGAGCACTGGAGCAGAAATCCTTTACAGCTGGGCACATCGCTGGCATATTTCTGAGGTAGTGAGAGAAGCTTGGTGGAGCTCGTAGAGGATTCAGGGCGCCTTAGGAGGGCCTGCAACATCACGGCAGCAAGCTGTGCCATCCTGGTGTTGAGATTGGAAAGCATCTGCTGATGTTCTCCTAAGAGACAACCTTGAGCATTCAGAGCAGTCTGCTTTGCCTCCTCTGCTGCATCCATAGAGGCGAAGTATCCTGTCAGAGTGCAGGCACTTATGGATGCAGGCACAGGGGACAGCGGGTGAAGCAAACTGGAAACAAAGCCTAATCAGAGGATGAGAATCGTAGTCAGAGTCATGGGCAGGGGTCGAGCGATCGGCAGACAGAGCAGCATAGACAAGGAGAGAAGATGAGGTCGAAGAAAACATAAACAATGTTGAGAAATCGTAAAGACAGGCAGAAGGCAAACAGCTTGGTATGACAAGAGAGAATCACTGAACAGTACTTTGCAACTGGCATGACTGAGAGAGGGGTTTAAGTAGCGGAGCTAATTGACAAGGAAATGAGAGGATGTAATTAATATGCAGGAGACGGGTGCTGAGACTCTTGGGAATTGTAGTTTAGAGTGGCCATGTTTGGAGGCTGTTTTGAGCTGGTGCTCTCAACGCTGTTACTGACAGCATGCATTTATTTACATGAGTGGCAGGACCAACCGATGTTACAATCAGGGTTATAGTTGTGGTGTGACTGCTCCAGACTGGAACTAAATTCAGGCATAGGTATTGTCATAGTTGTAGTTATAGTTCTAGTTATCGGTGTTTTGGGACCTGGCCCTTAAGCACATGTAAAGAAATGCCGTAGACCAAAAATGGCTTTAAAAAATGAAATGTTTTGACATCTCATCTCATGCCGCTTTATCCTTCTACAGGGTTGCAGGCAAGCTGGAGCCTATCCCAGCTGACTACGGGCGAAAGGCGGGGTACACCCTGGACAAGTCGCCAGGTCATCACAGGGCTGACACATAGACAACCATTCACACTCACATTCACACCTACGGTCAATTTAGAGTCACCAGTTAACCTAACCTGCATGTCTTTGGACTGTGGGGGAAACCGGAGCACCCGGAGGGGACCCACGCGGACAACATGCAAACTCCACACAGAAAGGCCCTCGCCGGCCCCGGGGCTCGAACCCAGGACCTTCTTGCTGTGAGGCGACAGCGCTAACCACTACACCACCGTGCCGCCCATGTTTTGATATTATAAAAATATTTAAAAAAACAGCAGTAAGCCCTAATAAATGAAACAAAGTCAATATTTGGTGTGAGATGAACCTTTGCTTTAAAAAAAAACTAGTAGTCTCAGGTACAATGAGTGCAGTTGTATAAGGAAATGAGCTGGAGGTCTTACTGAGCATAGAACCAGCCACAGTTCTTCTGGACACTTTGATTGCCACACTTACTTCTTGATTTTACAGCAAAACCCAATAGCTTTCATTATGTCTTCTTTTTTAATCTGAAAAGTGGTCTCTTATGTAATATGCTGCTCAGATACAAACTTTTTTTCTGTAACATTTAATTTTGTGCTGGAAAATGAACATTTGGAACTTGAAAATGTTTTTGTACAGACTGGATAATGTAGAAGTCATAAAATAGAAATCTATAACAAAGTTTGTACGAAGAAAATAGGGTGTCTAACACTGTTGTGCAGTACTGTAGATCATCTCTAGAATCAGAACATCACTGGATGCTGGCATTCTCAGGAAGAATCTCTAGAACAATCCAGATAAATCTCTCCAGAATAATTTCTAGAATATTCTAGAATTAATCTCTCCCAGAACAATAACTAGAATATTCAAAAGTAATCTCTGTAGAATAATATTTCCAGGCTCATCTCCAGAATAATCTTCAGAATAATCTCTAGAATAATCACTTTAGAAATAATCTCTCCAGATGAACTATCCAGAATAATCTAGAATAATCTCTCCAGAACAATTTCAAATGCTCTCCCCAGAATAATCTCCATCATCAATTCACTGGAATAATCTCTCTAAAATAAACTCTTAAGGAAAATCTAGAATCCCTTTTAACATAATCTGGAATCATCTACAAAATATACTCTTCTAGACTGTTATAAATGATCTTGTTGTTGCAGCGAGGGTGTGGTCGAGAATTGGCTGAGGAGTCAGGTTGAACCAGCAGGTAACATGATGAGTTACATCTGTGTCACTTGTGTCGATGAATGTGTGTCTCTGTGTGTCTTTTGGATGGCCGGTAACGAGAGAGAGAGAGAGAGAGACAGAGAGAGAGAGAGTGCACTGCGTTCTCCTACGTGTGTCTATATATCTGTCAGTAGTCACTGAAAAGTGAACGATAAAAATAAAGTGCTCCTCGAATTGTTGCACCTGTCTCCAGTTCCTCGTTGTCCCACCTCAGGGAATTGTTACACTACAACAGCCTAATCTAGTGTGAACCTTGAGTCTGGTGCATTTACCATTACAGGCAAGAGGCAGACACTCTTATCCAGAGTTACATACAATGTACCCAGAGCAGCCTGGGGAGCAGTTGGAAATTGGGTGCCTTGCGCAAGGACACTTCAGCCATTCCTGCCAGTCCATGGCCTAATAGTTAGAGAAGCAGCTTTATGACCTTTTGGTCTTAAAGCTACTTCTCTAACCATTAGGCCATGCCCCCTCCCCGGTGAAAGTGCTCATTCTGGGAAATGCTTTGCTGACTGACCTGCCTAGGCTTTCTCCTGATTTTGGTGGTCATGGACGGGTTCACCTGTGGAGAGAGAGAGAGAGAGAGGCGGTTAGTGGCAGCACAGACATTGAAGGAGAAAGGGGTGAGGAGACACAAGGACAGACATGAGTGCGGGGAGTGGGAATCAGAGGAATTGGGCCCCGTCTATGAGGGGATGGAGTAGGGGAGGGGCAAGGAGAGGAGAGGGAGAGAGTGAGAGAGAGAGGAAGAGAAGCTGTAGGAGCGCTTGCTTGCAGACATGCCATCAGCTGGTCCTCTGCCAGTTGGACCGCCTCCTCCAGCAATGCACCAGCTGCCAGTCCTTCACTTGAGCCTCGCACAGAGCCTGGAAGCGCTGCCCCTGCTCGACGGACAGGGCGAGAAGCTCTGGGTGCTGGCATTGGAGGTTGATGATGAGTATTTGGAGGAACTCCCTGATTGGTTTGGACTCCATGGTTGCATTTGTTCCTCAATATCTGGGTCACAGCATCAGTGTAACAATTCCCTGAGGTGGGACAATGAAGAACTGGAGACAGGTGTAACAATTCAAGGTGCACTTTATTTTTATCATTAAATTTTCAGTGACTACAGACACATGTATAGACACACATAAGAGAATGCAGCTCTCTCTCTCTCTCTCTCTCTCTCTCTCTCTCTCTCTCTCTCTCGTTGCTGGCCATCTGAAAGACACACACACTGTGTCCAAAATCACTCACTACTCACTATATAGTGAGGTCGCCATTTTGTAGTGCTGTCCGAATGTATAGTGAGAATTCTTACACGCTCTATAGTGGATTCATAGTCACCCTATATATTGGACTACAGTGCATCGTGAAAAGTAGTGTACAACCGATGGTCACTAACCAAGCAATATATACCATCATGCATTGCAGTTGCACTGAAAGAAAAGCCGTAAAAGCTGTTTCATAAGGACCGTTAAGTATTTTAGATTGAGTATAGCGGTAGTTTGTTTTTGCTTATAACAACGGGCATGAAACAAATGTATAAGTTGTTGTGAGAAAATGGAAATAATGTTGCAGTGTGTTGAGGGTGAATGGACGGAGGAAGAAACACATTATAAATGGACTTTCAAGTACAGTTAAAATAGTAAGAGAATAGAAAATAAGCTAAAATAGAATAAGACAGATAAAATACAAGAATAAAAGTTTTAGTGCAGAGTGATGAATTAATCAAAAGCCTCAAATTTGATTTAATAAAAGGCAGCGGCAAAGAAGAAAGTATTCAGCCTTGATTTAAAAGAACTGAAAGATGCAGCAGACACAAAGCACTTTGTATTTATTAATGTGGGAAATATGCTAAGTATAATATGTATTTATCACAAAAATATATGCATGTATTTATTATTTTGAAAATCCACAGGCCGACTGATCTGGCATGTTTTGATTGTGCAACAGTAATGACGTAAATAATGGCGCGGTGGAGTAGTGTCTGAAAGTGTTTTTTTTTTTTTTTCATTTTACCAATGAGCTCACTATATAGTCCTCTATATAGAATTCCCTAGATCGTGAGTAGTGAATGAGTGAGTGATTTTGGACACAGCTACAGAGACACACGTTCATAGACAGCCAGTAATTAGACACAGGTGTAACTCGTCACGTCACTTGCTGGTTCAACCTGACTCCTCGCCATTCACAGCTGACACTTGACCACACCCTTGCTGCCACACTTGTATTATTCTAGAAAGCTCTAGATATTAGCATATGCTAATTAATTCAAGAGTAATCTCTAGAATAGCTATTGATAATCAACTGTACTCTCAAGGGATAATCTAGATCATGGTATTGTCAGTATTATGTTGTTTACTCTGTGTGTGTGTGTGTGTGTGTGTGTGTGTGTGTGTGTGTGTGTGTGTGTGTGTGTGTTCAGGCCATGGGTAGAGACTGTGCTGTGCCTCTTTCTAACAGTGTCAGCACATGTGAGGAGCTGCGTATAAGATTTGTTCAGAGCAAAGCCACCAGTCAGGAAACCGAAAGCACAGAGAACCCTCTGCCCTTCAAACAGGGTCTGTATTTGATTATCTAGTGCTCTGGATTGTCGAGAGCACATTATCTAGAACAGTTGTTCTCATGTCTGCATTTTTTTATCTGTTGTTGTTTTGTATTTCTGTCGTCAGCTATTTATCGAGAGCAGTGATACTTGGGTTAGGGTTTTTATAGACAAACTAGTTTTTGGGTTACTGAGGTTTGGATTAAAACCTGGTCAATTCAAGTGACCAGCTCATAACTATAAGAACTCAATAATAAATATAATAACTTTAAATAAATAATGATGGGATATCATTGCCACCAAAATCACAGATCCCCTGGTGTTGGTTTTCAGTGACCCCACGAGAGCAAGTTTTTTCAGTCTATATTTGTCATTCAGTTTATGATTTTATAGCAGATTTATATTCTATTTATTTAAAGAAATTGTATTTAATCAACAGCTTAATTTATTTGCTTATGCTTATTTAAATTTGTGGAGAAAAGGTTGGTCTGTTTTGTTTTTTCTGGAGCAGTGTTTTTCTATCTTTGCCTTTTAATCTATCTCAAGATGGGACTCTCACAGCAACAGCTGTGATTTATGATTGTTCCTGTCATCCCTTTGCACCAAGCAGTTTATTTATAGTTTTCTGCTCCAGGAGAACCCTTTGAATCTTGAAGTGTCATAAAGAGGGTTCTTCTTCAAGACTAATCTAGAGCATCTAACAGACACAGATTGATCTGGGCTGTGGTTCTTAATTATTTATTAAATATTTGTTAAAGCTTGTGTATCATAGTTAACTGTGTTCAGTGTACACACATCTATCTAGACTCATATCTGGAATAGAAGCACTGAACTGAAGATGATGTTGCAGTGTTTATTAGAGAGGAATAAATATTTATTCTATTGAGATACAGTACTGTGGAGCATTTCTAATTGCTGTGTGTGTATCAGGTCAGCTGATTATGTCTAAAGCATTCCTGGGTCACAGCGTGCCACTGAGAGCTGGAGTGCCGCTGGATGCAGTGTTTTATCTCAACGCTCACTCAGTGTACCAAAAAGCAAGTGCGAAGCAACACACCACCAATCAGGACAACAAAGGTGTGTGGATGTGAGAGAGAGAGAGAGAGAGAGAGAGAGACATATTGTGTATAGCTGTGTGAGAAATTATAGTATATTGTCAGAATATGAGTGAGAGTTGATGAAATGTTTAAAATAAAGTTTTTTGTCGTGTGTGTGTGTGTGTGTGTGTTTTTCAGGAAGTCTGTGTTCCTTTGAGCTGGAGGGATGCTGTCACTGCACGAAGAGACAAACTTGGTGGTACGTTTTCGACCACGAACTCGTTCTGCCTGAGTATCTCATCGACTTTGAGTATATCACACAGGTGATGTGCACTTAAAATAAATAAACCAAAGATTTCTTAAAGTATTCTCAAAGCAGGCATCATTAAGCATGATAACATAATACTTAGAAAATCAAAATTGGCTGCTGGATTTGAACACCTCAACCAGAGGTGTAATTAACACAGTGTAGTACTGTGTATTATATGTTTAATAAAACCTTAATAAAAAAGAATTAACCCCATGTTTAGGAGGGATCCCAGTCATCCTGCTTGCATACCCCAGGCTCTCTCAATGCCCCTGTTGCCCCTGATGATGTCATACCAGTGTCTAATGATGAGCAGGTCTTGGACGAGCAGGTTTTGTCTCTTGAACCCGTCCCAAAGCCACAACCCAAACTGCTTATCCTGGATGAGAGAAGTGTTCTGACAGCGGCTCAAGCAAATGTCCTCAGCCAAATCACTGTGAGGGTCAAAACACTGAAACACTCCACATTCTACACACTTACATTTCACACTACTTTCTCAGTGCTGCTGAATGGTTACACATGGTTAACGATACAGTAATCAGCAAATAAAATATGGCATCTTTCAGTGCATTGTGAGATATATTTTGGGTGTTTATTGATTCCTGATTAAATAAAATCTCAGTGTTTACATGCTTCTGTCAAGAGATATCTAGTAGAACTCAGTGAGACATGCACAATGTATGATAAACAATAATGTACAGTGGTGCTTGAAAGTTTGTGAACCCTTTAGAATTTTCTATATTTCTGCATAAATATGACCTAAAACATCATCAGATTTTCACACAAGTCCTAAAAGTAGATAAAGAGAACCCAGTTAAATAAATGAGACAAAAATATTATACTTGATCATTTATTTATTGAGGAAAATGATCCAATATTATATATCTGTGAGTGGCAAAAGTATGTGAACCTTTGCTTTCAATATCTGCTGTGACCCCCTTGTGCAGCAATAACTGCAACTAAACGTTTCCGATAACTGTTGATCAGTCCTGCACATCGGCTTGGAGGAATTTTAGCCCATTCCTCCAAACAGAACAGCTTCAACTCCGGGATGCTGGTGGGTTTCCTCACATGAACTGCTCGCTTCAGGTCCTTCCACAACATTTCGATTGGATTAAGGTCAGGACTTTGACTTGGCCATTCCAAAACATTAACTTTATTCTTCTTTAACCATTCTTTGGTAGAACGACTTGTGTGCTTGGGGTCGTTGTCTTGCTGCATGACCCACCTTCTCTTGAGATTCAGTTCATGGACAGATGTCCTGACATTTTCCTTTAGAATTCGCTGGTATAATTCAGAATTCATTGTTCCATTAATGATGGCAAGCCGTCCTGGCCCAGATGCAGCAAAACAGGTCCAAACCATGATACTACCACCACCATGTTTCACAGATGGGATAAGGTTCTTATGCTGGAATGCAGTGTTTTCCTTTCTCCAAACATAACACTTCTCATTTCAACCAAAAAGTTCTATTTTGGTCTCATCCATCCACAAAACATTTTTCCAATAGCCTTCTGGCTTGTCCACGTGATCTTTAGCAAACTGCAGACAAGCAGCAATGTTCTTTTTGGAGAGCAGTGGCTTTCTCCTTGCAACACTGCCATGCACACCATTGTTGTTCAGTGTTCTCCTGATGGTGGACTCATGAACATTAACGTTAGTCAATGTGAGAGAGGCCTTCAGTTGCTTAGAAGTTACCCTGGGGTCCTTTGTGACCTCACCGACTATTATACGCCTTGTTCTTGGAGTGATCTTTGTTGGTCTACCACTCCTGGGGAGGGTAACAATGGTCTTGAATTTCCTCCATTTGTACACAATCTGTCTGACTGTGGATTGGTGGAGTCCAAACTCTTTAGAGATGGTTTTATAACCTTTTTCAGCCTGATGAGCATCAACAACGCTTTTTTCTGAGGTCCTCAGAAATCTCCTTTGTTTGTGCCATGATACACTTCCACAAACATGTGTTGTGAAGATCAGACTTTGATAGATCCCTGTTCTTTAAATAAAACAGGATGCACACTCACTCCTCATTGTTATCCCATTGATTGAAAACACCTGACTTTAATTTCACCTTCAAATTAACTGCTCATCCCAGAGGTTCACATACTTTTGCCACTCACAGATATGTAACACTGGATGATTTTCCTCAATAAATAAATGACCAAGTATAATATTTTTGTCTCGTTTGTTTAACTGGGTTCTCTTTATCTACTTTTAGGACTTGTGTGAAAATCTGATGATGTTTTCGGTCATATTTATGCAGAAATATAGAAAATTCTAAAGGGTTCACAAACTTCCAAGCACCACTGTAGCTCTATGATCAACAATAGTAACCATGACAAAGGCTTTAAGGGGAAAATCAAAATACTGTAGCTTATGAATCTGAGATTTAATTGGAACCCACATTTAATAAATAAAAAATTAGATGGTTACGAATTTTAAAACAATGCAAAAAAGTACTCAATAGACCAATATATAAAACTCTGTTTAGAAGCTGCCATTTTATTTCGTTATCAGCTTCCACATAATGCATTCCAAACTTTACAGGTATTATTCCAACACAAGATTAAGATGAACAGGTACTGAGGTGAGTTTGGATGATCGCCGTGGGTGGCATGGTGGTGTAGTGGTTAGCACGGTCGCCTCACAGCAAGAAGGTTCTGAGTTCGAACCCAGTGGCCGGCGAGGGCCTTTCTGTGTGGAGTTTGCATGTTCTCCCTGTGTCTGTATGGGTTTCCTCCGGGTGATCCAGTTTCCCCCACAGTCCAAAGACATGTGGTTAGGTTAATATGGGATGGCTTTGGGCTGAGGTGCCCTTGAGCGAGGCACCTAACTCCCAACTGTTCCGCGGGCGGTGTTAGCATGGCTGCCCACTGCTCTGGGTATGTGTGTGTGTTCACTGCTTCAGATGGGTTAAATGCAGAGAGGAAATTTCACAAGTGTGTGATGAATAAAGTTGTGCTTTCTTTTCTTTTCTTTTCTTTTCTTTTCTTTCACTAACGTGTTTGTGACGTGTGTAAGGTGCTGAATCTTCATGGGAACAGTCTGAGTAGGATGAAGGAGATTTCCTGCCTGACGGCGCTGCGGCAGCTGACCATCAGTTTTAATGCTCTCACACACCTGGACGATGTTTCATACCTGGTGAGATCCTCACCCGGAATTTACACTCCGTCTCGCATTCACATGCAGTCATTACTTCAGGCCCAAATGCTCATGTGTTCAAACAGTGTTCATGTACAGAATTATTCTGTGCCTGAGAGGCAGTGATATATACTCCTATACAGTGGTGCTTGAAAGTTTGTGAACCCTTTAGAATTTTCTATATTTCTGCATAAGTATGACCTAAAACAACATCAGATTTTCACACAAGTCCTAAAAGTAGATAAAGAGAACCCAGTTAAACAAATGAGACAAAAATATTATACTTGGTCATTTATTTATTGAAGAAAATGATCCAATATTACATATTTGTGAGTGGCAAAATTATGTGAACCTTTGCTTTCAGTATCTGGTGTGACCCCCTTGTGCAGCAATAACTGCAACTAAATGTTTCCGGTAACTGTGGGTCAGTCCTGTGCACCGGCTTGGAGGAATTTTAGCCCATTCCTCCATAAAGAACAGCTTCAACTCTGGGAAGTTGGTGGGTTTCCTCACATGAACTGCTTGCTTCAGGTCCTTCCACAGCATTTCAATTCGATTAAGGTCAGGACTTTGACTTGGCCATTCCAAAACATTAACTTTATTCTTCTTTAACCATTCTTTGGTAGAACGACTTGTGTGCTTAGGGTCGTTGTCTTGCTGCATGACCCGCCTTCTCTTGAGATTCAGTTCATGGACAGATGTCCTGACACTTTCCTTTAGAATTCGCTGGTAATAATTCAGAATTCATTGTTCCATGAATAATGGCAAGCCGTCCTGGCCCAGATGCAGCAAAACAGGCCTAAACCATGATACTACCACCATCATGTTTCACAGATGGGATAAGGTTCTTATGCTGGAATGCAGTGTTTTCCTTTCTCCAAACATAATGCTTCTCATTTAAACCAAAAAGTTCTATTTTTGTCTCATCCATCCACAAAACATTTTTCTAATAGCCTTCTGGCTTGTCCATTGATCTTTAGCAAACTGCAGATGAGCAGCAGTGTTCTTTTTGGAAAGCAGTGGCTTTCTCCTTGCAACCCTGCCATGCACACCATTGTTGTTCAGTGTTCTGATGGTGGACTCATGAACATTAGCCAATGTGAGAGAGGCCTTCAGTTGCTTAGACATTACCCTGGGGTCCTTTGTGACCTTGCTGACTATTACACGCCTTGCTCTTGGAGTAATCTTTGTTGGTCGACCACTCCTGGGGAGGGTAACAATGGTCTTGACTTTCCTCCATTTGTACACAATCTGTCTGACTGTGGATTGGTGGAGTCCAAACTCTTTAGAGATGGTTTTGTAACTTTTTCCAGCCTGATGAGCATCACTAATGCTTTTTCTGAGGTCCTCAGAAATCTCCTTTTGTTCGTGCCATGATACACTTCCACAAACGTGTTGTGAAGATCAGACTTTGATAGATCCCTGTTCTTTAAATAAAACAGGGTGCCCACTCACACCTGATTGTCATCCCATTGATTGAAAACACCTGACTCTAATTTCACCTTCAAATTAACTGCTAATCCTTGAGGTTCACATACTTTTGCCACAGATATGTAATATTGGATCATTTTCCTCAATAAATATATGACCGAGTATAATATTTTTGTTTCATTTGTTTAACTGGGTTCTCTTTATCTACTTTTAGGACTTGTGTGAAAATCTGATGATGTTTTAGGTCATATTTATGCAGAAATATAGAAAATTCGAAAGGGTTCACAAACTTTCAAGCACCAGTGTACTCATACACTCCATCTTGAATCCCATCCTTTTCATTGGGACAAATGTTTAAAGTGAGTATATGTGTGTTTTCCATCTCGTCAGCCTAATCTGGAGTGTGTGGATGCCAGTTTTAACCAGATCATAACTTTGGAAGGCGTTCGAGGACTTCCCCGTCTCAAAGAGCTAGATCTGCGCTGGAACCAGCTAAGCCGACTCCGAGAGGACACGGGTGTCATGCGCAAACACACACCTTCTCTGCAGCGCCTCGATACCAGACACAACCCATGGATTCAGGTGAGCAGGACTCATGTTCAGATTGTGTGTGTGTGAGTGAAAGTGATACTTTCTTTTGACAATGAAAGGTATTGTGTATACAATTCTGTGTGTGTGGTGTGTGTGTGTGTGTGTGTGTGTGTGTGTGTGTGTGTGTGTGTGTCAGGGTGAGTCTGTGCGGATGGTGGTGTTGGGCCAGTTGAAGACTCTCACACACTTGGATGGAGTGTTAGTGACAGAGGAGGAGGTGGCAGCCACTACACACAAAAACTCCACTTCCAAGATCAACTTGGTGAGTGTGTCTGTGTGTGTCTGTGTGTGCACATATACGTGTTCCAATCCCATCTGCAATAATTTGTGTGTGTGTGTAGATGCTGCTGCTCTCTCACTCCCGTACTGATGCTGATCGTCCACGCTGCCTGAGCCTCCTCACTGTGGCCCAACTTCTCACACACCTCAAACCATCGCCATGGAAACCCACCACTGACCTCGAACCTGGGTGGAGTGCCAAGGTATTCACACCCACACACACACACTTTCAGTTCAGCATATATACTATGAGAGTAATAACTGTGTGACTTTGTGATACTGTGTGTGTGTGTAGATTACAGCAGTGAATCTGGATGGTCAGCGTCTGTCCCACATCAATAATCTGGAACAGTTGGTGAATCTGCGCTGGGCCTCATTTAATAACAACCAGCTCACAAACATCGAGGGGCTGCAGCACTGCCCCTTACTGGAAGAGCTGTCACTGAACCACAACTACATCTGTACATTAGAGGGTACACACACACACACACACACACAAAGCAATGGAAACACACACATACCCATCCTTGTCCCCTTGCTTCTATCTCCACCTATCTCTCTTTTACTCTGTCTTTCTCTTTACTGCTATCCTTAACTTCCTTATCTCTCTTCTCTGTCTTTCTCATCATCCCTTTTCCTCTTGTTTCCATTTGAACATTTCTCAGGCTAACATCAGGTTCTGTATGGGTGTGTTGTGCAGGTGTGTCTCAGCTCCAACGGCTGACACGACTCAGCATTAACAGTAATCAGCTGCGGTGTTTGGATGCCTGTGTCTTGGACTGCCTGACGAATCTTCACTTCCTGTCTGCTGAAGACAACTACATTTCTTCCCTACAGGGGGTTCAAAGGTCACATTTCCTGTTTGAGCTTTATGTCAGCAACAACAACATCAGCACATCGCGAGACATCTACCACCTAAAGGTTGAACACTCTCACAAATACACAAACACACAGACATTTACTTGTTGATGATAATATCGATGTTATCATGTAGATGTTGTGAATGATGACAGTGTTGATGATGGTGATGTTGACGTAGATGTTGATGATAACACTGATGACAGTGTTAATGACATCATTGATGATGACACCAATGACAATGTTGTTGAAGGTGATGATACTGATGCTCAAGATGATGATGCAGATGACAATGTAAATGTTGATGAGCATGCTGAATACGATGATGATGATGATGATGATGATAGTAATGATGATGGTGATGATGTTCTGTCTCCTGTAGACTCTGAGTAACCTGATCATTCTGGATTTGTATGGCAACCCATTAACAAAGATGCTGGACAATTATCGAGCTTATGTCATCTTTCACC